>NC_138774.1:48040240-48215240 GCF_965119305.1 Pelophylax lessonae
AAGCATGTGACCAAGTCTTTATAAGTTCGAGGCAGCCGCCGCAGCAGCGTCATTCTGCTGCTTAGCTAAGGGACAGAGCACACATCAATGTGCTGGCTGCTGATTAGGGAAAGATAGGCAGGAAAAAACCATTTGTGTCCGGATAGAATTGAGGGACAGGTCGGAGTGTTTAGGCAGGGCGAGTTGTAGGCATTTTAGGGATAGAGTCTGCTGAATTATAGGGTCAGTGTCTTCTACAAACTACAATCGATATTGCTGTGTGGGGGGTGGGGTGAATCTGCACTCAATCCTGATCTACGATCTCTTCTCAATCCTGTTAGGGACAGAGTCTGCTGAATTTTAGGGAAACTGTGTTCTACAAACTACAATCGATATTGCTGTGTGGTGTGGGATTGGAGATAGGCAGGTGTCAGTGATCCACATCCATTTTTCTGTGTGTGAGCTGCAGTGAACACAATCTTTTTGGGCTGCAGTGAACACAATCTTTTTGGGCTGCAGTGAACACAATCTTTTTGGGCTGCAGTGAACACAATCTTTTGGGGTGCAGTGAACAAAATCTTTTTGGGGTGCAGTGAACACAATCCTTTTTGGTGTGCAGTGAACACAATCTTTGTGGGGTGCAGTGAACAAAATCCTTTGTGGGGTGCAGTGAACACAATCTTTTTGGGGTGCAGTGAACAAAATCCTTTTTGGGGTGCAGTGAACAAAATCCTTTTTGGGGTGCAGTGAACACAATCTTTTTGGGGTGCAGTGAACAAAATCCTTTGTGGGGTGCAGTGAACACAATCTTTTTGGGGTGCAGTGAACACAATCTTTTTGGGGTGGAGTGAACAACATCCTTTTTGGGTGCAGTGAACAAAATCCTTTTTGGGGTGCAGTGAACAAAATCATTTTTGGGGTGCAGTGAACACAATCTTTTTGGGGTGCAGTGAACACAATCTTTGTGGGGTGCAGTGAACACAATCTTTTTGGGGTGGAGTGAACAACATCCTTTTTGGGGTGCAGTGAACAACATCCTTTTTGGGGTGCAGTGAACACAATCTTTTTGGGGTGCAGTGAACACAATCTTTGTGGGGTACAGTGAACAGAATCTTTGTGGGGTGCAGTGAACACAATCTTTGGGGGGTACAGTGAACACAATCTTTTTGGGGTGCAGTGAACACAATCTTTGTGGGGTGCAGTGAACACAATCTTTTTGGGGTGGAGTGAACAAAATCATTTTTGGGGTGCAGTGAACAACATCCTTTTTGGGGTGCAGTGATCAAAATCCTTTTTGGGGTGCAGTGAACACAATCTTTTTGGGGTGCAGTGAACAAAATCCTTTGTGGGGTGCAGTGAACAGAATCTTTGTGGGGTGCAGTGAACACAATCTTTGGGGGGGTACAGTGAACACAATCTTTTTGGGGTGCAGTGAACACAATCTTTGTGGGGTACAGTGAACAGAATCTTTGTGGGGTGCAGTGAACACAATCTTTGGGGGGTACAGTGAACACAATCTTTTTGGGGTGCAGTGAACACAATCTTTGGGGGGTACAGTGAACACAATCTTTTTGGGGTGCAGTGAACACAATCTTTGTGGGGTGCAGTGAACACAATCTTTGGGGGGTACAGTGAACACAATCTTTTTGGGGTGCAGTGAACAACATCCTTTTAGGGTGCAGTGAACACAATCTTTGTGGGGTGCAGTGAACAACATCCTTTTAGGGTGCAGTGAACACAATCTTTGTGGGGTACAGTGAACAGAATCTTTGTGGGGTGCAGTGAACACAATCTTTGGGGGGTACAGTGAACACAATCTTTGTGAGGTGCAGTGAACACAATCTTTGTGGGGTGCAGTGAACACAATCATTGTGGGGTGCAGTGAACTCAATCTTTGTGGGGTACAGTGAACACAATCTCATACTTCTGAAGATTTGAGGGTGCTGCCTGTTCCATACTCCCCCTACTCCTCATCTAGCCTTTTAGGGGTACAAACAATAGTAATTGGGGCCTAGTGTGGTTGTGTACGTGTGATATACATACACTTTTTTGGATCATATTTTCTATTCCGCTATTTAATCAAAAACCTTTGGGGATCAGTTAAATTGGGGATAGTCTGTGTTGGTACGTGTGAGAGAGATCCACCTTTCCAAGTTGTTGGGGTTCATCTCATACTTCTGAAGGTTTGAGGGTGCTGCCTGTTCCATACTCCCCCTACTCCTAGCCTTTTAGGGGTACAAACAATAGTAATTGGGGCCTAGTGTGGTTGTGTACGTGTGATATACATACACTTTTTTTGGATCATATTTTCTATTCCGCTATTTAATCAAAAACCTTTGGGGATCAGTTAAATTGGGGGATAGTCTGTGTTGGTACGTGTGAGAGAGATCCACCTTTCCAAGTTGTTGGGGTTCATCTCATACTTCTGAAGGTTTGAGGGTGCTGCCTGTTCCATACCCCCCCTACTCCTCATCTAGCCTTTTAGGGGTACAAACAATAGTAATTGGGGCCTAGTGTGGTTGTGTACGTGTGATATACATACACTTTTTTTGGATCATATTTTCTATTCCGCTATTTAATCAAAAACCTTTGGGGATCAGTTAAATTGGGGGATAGTCTGTGTTGGTACGTGTGAGAGAGATCCACCTTTCCAAGTTGTTGGGGTTCATCTCATACTTCTGAAGGTTTGAGGGTGCTGCCTGTTCCATACTCCCCCTACTCCTCATCTAGCCTTTTAGGGGTACAAACAATAGTAATTGGGGCCCAGTGTGGTTGTGTACGTGTGATATACATACACTTTTTTTGGATCATATTTTCTATTCCGCTATTTAATCAAAAACCTTTGGGGATCAGTTAAATTGGGGGATAGTCTGTGTTGGTACGTGTGAGAGAGATCCACCTTTCCAAGTTGTTGGGGTTCATCTCATACTTCTGAAGGTTTGAGGGTGCTGCCTGTTCCATACTCCCCCTACTCCTCATCTAGCCTTTTAGGGGTACAAACAATAGTAATTGGGGCCTAGTGTGGTTGTGTACGTGTGATATACATACACTTTTTTTGGATCATATTTTCTATTCCGCTATTTAATCAAAAACCTTTGGGGATCAGTTAAATTGGGGGATAGTCTGTGTTGGTACGTGTGAGAGAGATCCACCTTTCCAAGTTGTTGGGGTTCATCTCATACTTCTGAAGGTTTGAGGGTGCTGCCTGTTCCATACCCCCCCTACTCCTCATCTAGCCTTTTAGGGGTACAAACAATAGTAATTGGGGCCTAGTGTGGTTGTGTACGTGTGATATACATACACTTTTTTTGGATCATATTTTCTATTCCGCTATTTAATCAAAAACCTTTGGGGATCAGTTAAATTGGGGGATAGTCTGTGTTGGTACGTGTGAGAGAGATCCACCTTTCCAAGTTGTTGGGGTTCATCTCATACTTCTGAAGGTTTGAGGGTGCTGCCTGTTCCATACTCCCCCTACTCCTCATCTAGCCTTTTAGGGGTACAAACAATAGTAATTGGGGCCTAGTGTGGTTGTGTACGTGTGATATACATACACTTTTTTTGGATCATATTTTCTATTCCGCTATTTAATCAAAAACCTTTGGGGATCAGTTAAATTGGGGGATAGTCTGTGTTGGTACGTGTGAGAGAGATCCACCTTTCCAAGTTGTTGGGGTTCATCTCATACTTCTGAAGGTTTGAGGGTGCTGCCTGTTCCATACTCCCCCTACTCCTAGCCTTTTAGGGGTACAAACAATAGTAATTGGGGCCTAGTGTGGTTGTGTACGTGTGATATACATACACTTTTTTTGGATCATATTTTCTATTCCGCTATTTAATCAAAAACCTTTGGGGATCAGTTAAATTGGGGGATAGTCTGTGTTGGTACGTGTGAGAGAGATCCACCTTTCCAAGTTTTTGGGGTTCATCTCATACTTCTGAAGATTTGAGGGTGCTGCCTGTTCCATACCCCCCCTACTCCTCATCTAGCCTTTTAGGGGTACAAACAATAGTAATTGGGGCCTAGTGTGGTTGTGTACGTGTGATATACATACACTTTTTTTGGATCATATTTTCTATTCCGCTATTTAATCAAAAACCTTTGGGGATCAGTTAAATTGGGGGATAGTCTGTGTTGGTACGTGTGAGAGAGATCCACCTTTCCAAGTTGTTGGGGTTCATCTCATACTTCTGAAGGTTTGAGGGTGCTGCCTGTTCCATACCCCCCCTACTCCTCATCTAGCCTTTTAGGGGTACAAACAATAGTAATTGGGGCCTAGTGTGGTTGTGTACGTGTGATATACATACACTTTTTTTGGATCATATTTTCTATTCCGCTATTTAATCAAAAACCTTTGGGGATCAGTTAAATTGGGGGATAGTCTGTGTTGGTACGTGTGAGAGAGATCCACCTTTCCAAGTTGTTGGGGTTCATCTCATACTTCTGAAGGTTTGAGGGTGCTGCCTGTTCCATACCCCCCCTACTCCTCATCTAGCCTTTTAGGGGTACAAACAATAGTAATTGGGGCCTAGTGTGGTTGTGTACGTGTGATATACATACACTTTTTTTGGATCATATTTTCTATTCCGCTATTTAATCAAAAACCTTTGGGGATCAGTTAAATTGGGGGATAGTCTGTGTTGGTACGTGTGAGAGAGATCCACCTTTCCAAGTTTTTGGGGTTCATCTCATACTTCTGAAGATTTGAGGGTGCTGCCTGTTCCATACCCCCCCTACTCCTCATCTAGCCTTTTAGGGGTACAAACAATAGTAATTGGGGCCTAGTGTGGTTGTGTACGTGTGATATACATACACTTTTTTTGGATCATATTTTCTATTCCGCTATTTAATCAAAAACCTTTGGGGATCAGTTAAATTGGGGGATAGTCTGTGTTGGTACGTGTGAGAGAGATCCACCTTTCCAAGTTGTTGGGGTTCATCTCATACTTCTGAAGGTTTGAGGGTGCTGCCTGTTCCATACTCCCCCTACTCCTAGCCTTTTAGGGGTACAAACAATAGTAATTGGGGCCTAGTGTGGTTGTGTACGTGTGATATACATACACTTTTTTTGGATCATATTTTCTATTCCGCTATTTAATCAAAAACCTTTGGGGATCAGTTAAATTGGGGGATAGTCTGTGTTGGTACGTGTGAGAGAGATCCACCTTTCCAAGTTTTTGGGGTTCATCTCATACTTCTGAAGATTTGAGGGTGCTGCCTGTTCCATACCCCCCTACTCCTCATCTAGCCTTTTAGGGGTACAAACAATAGTAATTGGGGCCTAGTGTGGTTGTGTACGTGTGATATACATACACTTTTTTTGGATCATATTTTCTATTCCGCTATTTAATCAAAAACCTTTGGGGATCAGTTAAATTGGGGGATAGTCTGTGTTGGTACGTGTGAGAGAGATCCACCTTTCCAAGTTGTTGGGGTTCATCTCATACTTCTGAAGGTTTGAGGGTGCTGCCTGTTCCATACTCCCCCTACTCCTCATCTAGCCTTTTAGGGGTACAAACAATAGTAATTGGGGCCCAGTGTGGTTGTGTACGTGTGATATACATACACTTTTTTTGGATCATATTTTCTATTCCGCTATTTAATTTAACTGGGCCTCCATGCGAGACCTGTGTGCCTTGTTGCGCTGTTTTGAGTACTCCACCAACATGGCCAGTGGCAATGACGCCGTTCTCAGCTTAACTATCCCACTTCTATGCCTCCTTGAAAAAACAATTCGGGCGATGATGGAAGAGGATGTGGCACAGGATGAGGAGGAGGAGGAGGATGAAGAGGTAACATTTCCAAGGCTTTCAGGGCAGTCATTCGCAAGGGGCTCCGAGGGTGGGTTCCTGCACACGCAAACGCCAGGGACGCAATTGTCCAGCAGGGGCACAGTTCTGGAGGATGAGGAGGATGAGGAGGAGGAGGAGCTGGAGGAGGAGATGGAACCATGTTCACAGCAGGGTGGCACCCAGGCCAGCTCATGGCCATCACTGGTGCGTGGCTGGGGGGATACAGAGGACACGGACGATACACCTCCCACAGAGGACAGCCTTTCGTTGCCTCTGGGCAGCCTGGCACACATGAGCGATTACATGCTGCAGTGTCTCCACAACGACCGCCGAGTTGCCCACATTCTAACTTGTGCTGATTACTGGGTGGCCACGCTGCTGGATCCCCGTTACAAGGACAACGTACCGTCCTTAATTCACTCACTGGAGCGCGATCGCAAGATGCGCGAGTACAAGCGCACGCTGGTAGACGCCATGCTGCTGGCATTCCCATCTGACAGCGGGGCCACAGTGGAAGCACAAGGCAGAGGAGGAGGAGGAGGAGGTCGCCAACGCAACCAGGGCACCGCCAGCACCTCAGAAGGCAGGGTTAGCATGGCCGAAATGTGGAAAAGCTTTGTCAGCACGCCACAACAAACAGCAGCACCAGCAGCTCAGATGGAACGTCTTAGCAGGAGGCAGCATTTTACCAACATGGTGGAGCAGTATGTGTGCACACGCCTACATGTAGTGAATGACGGGTCTGCCCCCTTCAACTTCTGGGTCTCCAAATTGGGTACATGGCCTGAGCTTGCCCTTTACGCCTTGGAGGTGCTGGCGTGCCCTGCAGCCAGTGTATTATCTGAACGGGTATTTAGCACGGCTGGGGGCGTTATAACAGACAAGCGCAGCCGCCTGTCCAGAGACAATGTGGACAAGCTCACGTTCATTAAAATGAACCAGGCATGGATCCCACGGGACTTTTCCGTACCTTATGCAGAATAGCAATGGATACCGACCTTACCCACCCATTGTTCCATTTTTGCTCTTTCTCACTCTTTTGGGGTGTACCCTCATTTAAAATTTTTGAAAAGAAGCAGTGTTGGCTACCTCGTCCTCCTCCTCAGGGCCAGATTAATGTAGGGGCTATTGGAGCTGCAGCTCCAGGCCCCTACCTTTTATATAGGCCCCGGGTTGGCCATATTCACTGTTACCGCTCTTCTGTCACTTGTAAACACAGAAGTCTGGCTTCTATGCTCGCTTCCCCAGGCAGCACCCTCAGAACCTCCCCACACAGCGTGAAGGCCGGACAAGGAGGGACAGTTGGCGATGCATGGATGTGTTTATGGGCTTCAGAGACAGCATCCCATGTTGAATTAGGCATGCATGGCTGCACCCTTCCTCCTCTGGGTGCATGGCAAGGCACGGCCCTTAAGGCCCTTCAAAATCCTCAGCACCAAGCCCATGATGCTGTTAATCCGGCCCTGGTCCTCCTCCACCGCCGCTTCCACCTACACCGCCCATAGGTGTGCGCAGCCTATTGCATTAAGGTGTGCACCCCAAAGTTGAAATACACATGCATGTGTTTGCCAGCAGGGAGAGTAATGTATCGGGGCCATGTACCTGTAGGCAAGGAGAAATAGAGCAGAGCAGGTCCCAGGGAGATCTTTCCCATCTCCTCACTGGCAATGCTATGTGCCCTAGGTGATTAGGGTGTGCCCAGGCACACCCAGCACACCCTGTGCGCACGCCTATGTCACCGCCACATCCACCACCACCTCAACCTCCCTCCTACTCCATATGGGCCTCGTCCTTCAGAGATGAAGAAGAACATTGTTTTATTTTTCTGTTTTTTTTTTGTTGTTTTAAGTTATTTCCCTATCCACATTTGTTTGCAGAGCACTTGCCATGCTCTTAATTACGTTTTGCTGCCATTTGCAGCACTCTAGCCCTTTCCTTTGGTGTTTTAGAGCCATTTTAGTGCCTTAAAGTTCGGGTCCCCATTGACTTCAATGGGGTTCGGTGTCCGGGAAAAGTTCGGTAAAAGTCCGGGACACGGACCCGGACTTTTTTTTAAAGTTCGGCCGAACCCGTCGAACACGGACATCTAGGTGTCCGCTCAACCCTACTTATTACAATTGATGTCGAGGCTCTGTACAATAACATCCCGCATAAAAAAGGCATGGAAGTCATCAAACAAGCCCTAGAAGAACAAAGCGGACATGATATAAAATTTAATGATTTTATAATCATGATGCTGGACTACATCCTAAATAATAACTTCTTTATATTCAACGGTACATACTATTTACAGACATGTGGTGTCGCAATGGGCACAAGCTGTGCCCCGTCGTACGCGAACACATATCTCGGGGCATGGGAGCAGGAGTTTCTAGCCAACGAGGAAAACAGCACCTTTGCCAACAACATCATTGTTTGGCAAAGGTTTATAGACGACATATTCATTATATGGACGGGACCCGAAGACATGATCAAAGAATGTCTTAAAGCCATGAACAAAAACACGTACAACATGTTCTTTACCCTGAATTATGACAAAGAAAAAATTCCATTCTTGGATACGTGGATCATTAAAGACAAAGACGGACTTCTAAAAACAACCTTATACCGGAAGGAAACGGCAGGAAATTCCATACTGCATGCCTCCAGTTTCCACCCCCCCTCACTCAAAACTGCAATTCCATACAGCCAGTTTCTTAGGTTAAAAAGAATCTGTACCACCGAACAGGACTTTCAGAGGGAGGCGGACTCCCTTACTGCTAGACTTCGGAAAAGGGGCTACACAAAAACGACCCTAAGAAAGGCGTTCAATAGAGTGAAAAAACAAGAGAGACATAATATATTATTTAAAAACAAAAAAAGACACATACCCAAGGACCAAGAAAACAACACCAGAGTCATAATGAGATTCACCCCAAAATAAAGAGTATCATCACAAAACACTGGCCGATCCTTAGGGAAGACCCTACGATAAAACCATTCATACCTGAAAACCCTCAAATCACATACTGCAAAGCGGGAGCTATGAAACAATCACTCACACACAGTGAATACAAGGAAACCAGAAAAGATCCTTGCAAGCAAATGGGTACATTCCCCTGCGGAAATTGTGGGCAGTGTAATGTAATAAAAAGATGTGTAAGCATAATACTCCCCAACGGGGACCTTTTTGAACCCCGACATTTTGTTAATTGTCGGACAAAAGTGGTGGTCTACCTCATGAGGTGCCAATGCGAATCCTATTATGTAGGAAAGACAAAACAGGAATTTGGCAAACGTGTCAACCAACACATCAACAGCATGCAAATGTGTAATTTTTATGTACCCCTTGGCAGACATGTCGCTCACCATCATAAAAACAAGATGCCTAAATTGACATTCATGGCTCTTGAAAGAATTCATATACCGAGTAGAGGGGGGGACTGGAACAAACGAATGCTGCAGATGGAAATGAGGTGGATCCGACGCCTTCAGGCGACAAAACCACCAGGACTGAACGAGAACGAGAGTTTTCGCCCATTTCTTGAGGGCTTTGCATCAGGAAAGACCGACTAAACACCTAAAACCTTTTTGCTGTTCCTGCCTGAAAAACAACTCCTTTGATTTATTTATTTATTATTTTTTAATTTTTCAGGTACCTTTTAGTTCACACACAATTTTTTCTTTGTGCTCCTCTTTCGCTTAAAATTAAACATTGTAGGGGCTAGGACAATTTGTCCATACATATCGGAGGTCGTCCTCCAACATATGTCCAACCTTATATACATACCGATGCACAGTATCCGATTCCGGGCCAACATGAACATGGGACAACACTGGATTACCCGGCAATCGGGGGTTTTTCCATCCTAAATCCACCAATACCATGAGTGGGTTCATTGTATCACTGCTGTTTAAAATGATACCTTCAGTATTCCCCCTTCTAATATTATTTTTATTTGTGTTCCTAATATTTACCAATTTTCTCTTACTGTCATGCTAAATGCACAATTGCACCATGTCAGACTGCTATATATTACTCATGCAGATATAGGATATCCTACATGCAGGGATTGTATCGGCAGTTCTGCTGACCGGCTCCTAAATTGTCAGAACAATCGCACCCAGCACGGGTAGCCCCTACCTCTCCACGTAGGGGCTGCCTGGGACCTACCAATCACCAATTGGGGAGAGGATGGCCCCTCCTCCTGTGCTGGCGGCCGAGAGCGTCCCTCACTACGAGCCGAGCGACCTGCGCGCGCATCCTTCTAGCGCAGGCGCAGAGATCGGTGCCACGTCACGCTCCTCAGAAGTCCTTCACGTGTAGCGCCTATTGTGCATGCGCGAGGGACTTCATAAGGCCGGGGAACGAAAGGCAGTCCTCACTTCTCTCGAGCTGAGAGAAGAGGACGGACCTAACCTGCGGCAGCTGGACAGACGATTCCCTATCAAGATATCAGCCAAAACGTAAGTTCCAACGGAACTCCTGTTAATACCCACAATAAAATCCTGGGCACCAGAGTCACCAACTATTTTTCCACTCTTATATTGTGTAAGCACTAGAAGTAATAACACATGGAATATCTTTGGAAATGGCACCATAGTCACAATATTCAAACACAATCCTGTGATGTTAACATAACGGACCATATACATGATCATATGTTATAATATATTATGATTAGTGTTGAGCGAACACGGACTGTATTATTCGTGTTCGTACCGAATAATTGGATTTTTTGTACCCGAACACGGACACGGACACTTTACTGTATGTTCGGGTAAAAATCCGTGTTCGGTCGTTTTATTTCCGGGTTTTGCATGCTTTGGCGCTCTTTTCATGGCGGGCTTTCAACAGCCAATCAACAATCGTTTAACTGGTGTGCCTTAAGCCATCCCAGCCATGCCTGCAAATGTCTCAGTAGCTGTGATTGGCCGTCTGAAGCATGTGACCAAGTCTTTATAAGTTCCAGGCAGCCGCAGCGTCTTCATTCTGCTGCTTAGATCAGGGACAGAGCACACATCAACGTGCTGGCTGCTGATTAGGGAAAGACAGGCAGGAAAAAAACATTTGTGTCTGGATAGAATTGAGGGACAGGTCGGAGTGTTTAGGCAGGGCGAGTTGTAGGCATTTTAGGGATAGAGTCTGCTGAATTATAGGGTCAGTGTCTTCTACAAACTACAATCGATATTGCTGTGTGGGGGGTGGGGTCTGCACTCAATCCTGATCTACGATCTCTTCTCAATCCTGTTAGGGAGAGGCTGCTGCTGAATTTTAGGGTCAGAGTGTTCTACAAACTACAATCAATATTGCTGTGTGGGGTCTGCACTTAGTCCCGATCTACGATCTCTTCTCAATCCTGTTAGGGAGAGGCTGCTGCTGAATTTTAGGGAAACTGTGTTCTACAAACTACAATCGATATTGCTGTGTGGTGTGGGATAGGAGATAGGCAGGTGTCAGTGATCCACATCCATTTTTCTGTGTGTGAGCTGCAGTGAACACAATCTTTTTGGGCTGCAGTGAACACAATCTTTTTGGGGTGCAGTGAACAACGCCCTTTTTGGGGTGCAGTGAACAAAATCTTTTTGGGGTGCAGTGAACAAAATCCTTTTTGGGGTGCAGTGAACAACATCCTTTTTGGGGTGCAGTGAACACAATCTTTTTGGGGTGCAGTGAACAAAATCCTTTGTGGGGTGCAGTGAACACAATCTTTGTGGGGTGCAGTGAACACAATCTTTTTGGGGTGCAGTGAACAACGTCCTTTTTGGGGTGCAGTGAACACAATCTTTGTGGGGTGCAGTGAACACAATCTTTTTGGGGTGCAGTGAACAAAATACTTTTTGGGGTGCAGTGAACACAATCTTTGTGGGGTGCAGTGAACACAATCTTTTTGGGGTGGAGTGAACAAAATCCTTTTTGGGGTGCAGTGAACAACATCCTTTTTGGGGTGCAGTGAACAAAATCCTTTTTGGGGTGCAGTGAACACAATCTTTTTGGGGTGCAGTGAACAAAATCCTTTGTGGGGTGCAGTGAACACAATCTTTGTGGGGTGCAGTGAACACAATCTTTTTGGGGTGCAGTGAACGAAATCCTTTTTGGGGTGCAGTGAACAACATCCTTTTTGGGGTGCAGTGAACAAAATCCTTTTTGGGGTGCAGTGAACACAATCTTTTTGGGGTGCAGTGAACAAAATCCTTTGTGGGGTGCAGTGAACACAATCTTTGTGGGGTACAGTGAACAGAATCTTTGTGGGGTGCAGTGAACACAATCTTTGGGGGGTACAGTGAACACAATCTTTTTGGGGTGCAGTGAAGAAAATCCTTTTTGGAGTGCAGTGAACACAATCTTTGTGGGGTGCAGTGAACACAATCTTTTTGGGGTGGAGTGAACAAAATCCTTTTTGGGGTGCAGTGAACAACATCCTTTTTGGGGTGCAGTGAACAAAATCCTTTTTGGGGTGCAGTGAACACAATCTTTTTGGGGTGCAGTGAACAAAATCCTTTGTGGGGTGCAGTGAACACAATCTTTGTGGGGTGCAGTGAACACAATCTTTTTGGGGTGCAATGAACAAAATCCTTTTTGGGGTGCAGTGAACAACATCCTTTTTGGGGTGCAGTGAACAAAATCCTTTTTGGGGTGCAGTGAACAAAATCCTTTGTGGGGTGCAGTGAACACAATCTTTGTGGGGTACAGTGAACAGAATCTTTGTGGGGTGCAGTGAACACAATCTTTGGGGGGTACAGTGAACACAATCTTTTTGGGGTGCAGTGAACAAAATCCTTTGTGGGGTGCAGTGAACACAATCTTTGGGGGGTACAGTGAACACAATCTTTTTGGGGTGCAGTGAACAAAATCCTTCGTGGGGTGCAGTGAACACAATCTTTGTGGGGTGCAGTGAACACAATCTTTTTGGGGTGCAGTGAACAAAATCCTTTTTGGGTTGCAGTGAACAACATCCTTTTTGGGGTGCAGTGAACACAATCTTTTTGGGGTGCAGTGAACAAAATCCTTTGTGGGGTGCAGTGAACACAATCTTTGTGGGGTACAGTGAACACAATCTTTTTGGGGTGCAGTGAACAAAATCCTTTGTGGGGTGCAGTGAACACAATCTTTGGGGGGTACAGTGAACACAATCTTTTTGGGGTGCAGTGAGCAAAATCCTTTGTGGGGTGCAGTGAACACAATCTTTGTGGGGTGCAGTGAACACAATCTTTTTGGGGTGCAGTGAACAAAATCCTTTTTGGGGTGCAGTGAACAACATCCTTTTTGGAGTGCAGTGAACACAATCTTTTTGGGGTGCAGTGAACAAAATCCTTTGTGGGGTGCAGTGAACACAATCTTTGTGGGGTACAGGGAACAGAATCTTTGTGGGGTGCAGTGAACACAATCTTTGGGGGGTACAGTGAACACAATCTTTTTGGGGTGCAGTGAACAAAATCCTTTTAGGGTGCAGTGAGCACAATCTTTGTGGGGTGCAGTGAACAAAATCCTTTTTGAGGTGCAGTGAACACAATCTTTGTGGGGTGCAGTGAACACAATCTTTGTGGGGTACAGTGAACACAATCTCATACTTCTGAAGATTTGAGGGTGCTGCCTGTTCCATACTCCTCCTCCTACTGCTCAACCATCCTTTTAGGGGTACAAACAATAGTAATTGGGGCCTAGTGTGGTGGTGTACGTGCGAGATACATACACTTTTTTTGGTCATATTTCCTATTCCGCTATTCAATAAAAACCTTTGAGGATCAATTGAATTGCGGGATAGTCTGTGTCGGTACGTGTGAGATCCACCTTTCCAAGTTTTTGAGGTTCATCTCATACTTCTGAAGATTTGAGGGTGCTGTCTGTTCCATACTCCTCCTACTCCTCATCCATCCTTTTAGGGGTAGAAACAATAGTAATTGGGGCCTAGTGTGGTTTTGTACGTGCGAGATACATACACTTTTTTGGATCATATTTCCTATTCCGCTATTCAATAAAAACCTTTCTAGGGCAAGATCTTAAATTACAGAAATATGAGGAGACCATCAAATAAGGGCCGTGGCCTGGGTCGTGGTGCTGCTGGTAGAGCTCCTGTTGCAAGGAGAGGACGTGGTCGATCTGTGCCAGCTACACGCACAAGTGAAACACCTTCCTCAAGTGTGAGTAGGCGACAGAACCTGCATCAGTATTTGGTAGGGCATCATACGCCCCTAGAAGTGATGAGGCCAGAACAAGTGGAGGCGATAGTAGATTGGTTTGCTGCTGACAGTGCCTCCAGTTCCTTCACATTGTCTCCCACCCAGTCTACTGCAGAAAGGTCACAGTTGGCACCTGCAGCCGATGTCCAACCGTCTTTCACCTCACCCCCTTGCAAATCAGGCAAGCAGTCTGAGCCCCAAGCCATACAGCAGTCTCTTCTTCTTTTTGATGACTCTGTCAGCAGGGTTTCCCAGGGCCATCCACCTAGCCCTGCCTCAGAAGTGGAAGAGATTGAGTGCAGCGATGCCCAACCACTTATTTCTCAAGATGAGTACATGCAAGGATCATCGCAGCACGTCTCCGATGATGACGAAATGCAGGTGCCAACTGCTGCGGCGTTCAGCATTGTGGAGACCGACAAGGAGGGCAGGGGTGAAGACTGGGTGGAAGATGATGTGGAGGACGATGAGGTCCTCGACCCCACATGGAATGAACGTCATGCAGGTGACCTGAGTAGTTTGGAGGAAGAGGCGGTGGTCGCACAGAGCCACCAGCACAGCAGAAGAGGGAGCAGGGTGCAGAAGCGGAGCGGCCGTGCCCTAGACACTACGCCCGCTACTGCCCAACGCAGCAAGGGAACAAGCGCACCAAAGTCAGCTCAAAGGAGTTCTCTAGCGTGGAAGTTCTTTAGAAAATGTGCTGATGACAGGACACGAGTGGTTTGCACCCTGTGCAATCAGAGCTTGAAGCGAGGCATAAACCTTCTCAACCTGAGCACAACCTGCATGATCAGGCATCTAAGTGCAAAGCACGAGCTGCAGTGGAGTACATACCTTAAAAACCAAGAAACGTCTCTGGCTCATCCTGCTTCCTCTTCTGCTGCAGTCTCGGCCGCTCCAGCCATATCTGTAGTGATACCGGCACCTGCCACCCCGCAAACAGACGATCTGTCAGCAACACCACCACCTGGGTCACCAACAACCATCTCCACAATGTCCCGTGGAAGCGTTCAGCTTTCCATCTCCCAAACACTTGAGAGGAAGAGGAAGTACCCCCCTACCCACCCGCGATCCCTGGCCCTGAATGCCAGCATTTCAAAATTCTTGGCCTTTGAAATGCTGTCATTCCGTCTGGTGGAGACGCACAGTTTTAAAAACCTTATGTCGGTGGCTGTCCCACAGTACGTCGTGCCCAGCCGCCACTACTTTTCCAGGCAAGCCATCCCTTCCCTGCACAACCAAGTGGGGGAAAAAATCAGGTGTGCACTGCGCAACGCCATCTGTGGCAAGGTCCACCTAACTACCGATACGTGAACCAGTAAGCACGGTCAGGGGCGTTATATCTCCCTAACGGCACACTGGGTAAATGCAGTGGCGGATGGGCCTGAGGCGGATAGCAATTTGGCGCATGTCCTTCCACCACCGAGGATTGCAGGGCGCTTCAGTTTGCCTCCTGTTCCTAACTCCTCCTACTCCGCTTCCTCATCCTCTACCGCCTCCTCATCCGGACAGCGTAACACCTTCACCACCAACTTCAGCACGGCCAGGGGTAAACGACAGCAGGCAGTTTTACAACTTGCCTGTTTGGGGGACAAACCACACACCGCGCAGGAGTTGTGGAGGAGCATGGAACAGCAGACAAATGAGTGGTTGCTGCCAGCGAGCCTCAAGCCCGGCCTGGTGGTGTGCGATAACGGGAGAAATCTCATAGCAGCTCTGGGCCTAGCCGGTTTGACGCACATCCCTTGCCTGGCGCATGTGCTGAATTTGGTGGTGCAGAGGTTCCTTAAAAACTACCCCGATATGTCAGAGCTGCTGCAGAAAGTGCGGGCCGTTTGTGCGCACTTTCGGCGTTCTCACCCTGCTGCTGCTCACCTGGCAGCGCTGCAGCGTAACTTCGGCCTTCCCGCTCACCGCCTCATATGTGACGTGCCCACAAGGTGGAACTCCACCTTGCACATGCTGGAAAGACTGTGCAAGCAGCAGCAGGCCATAGTGGAGTTTCAGCTGCAGCACGCACGCGTGAGTCGCTCTGCGGAACAGCACCACTTCACCACCAATAACTGGGCCTCCATGCGAGACCTGTGTGCCTTGTTGCGCTGTTTTGAGTACTCCACCAACATGGCCAGTGGCAATGACGCCGTTCTCAGCTTAACTATCCCACTTCTATGCCTCCTTGAAAAAACAATTCAGGCGATGATGGAAGAGGATGTGGCACAGGATGAGGAGGAGGAGGAGGATGAAGAGGTAACATTTCCAAGGCTTTCAGGGCAGTCATTCGCAAGGGGCTCCGAGGGTGGGTTCCTGCACACACAAACGCCAGGGACACAATTGTCCAGCAGGGGCACAGTTCTGGAGGATGAGGAGGAGGAGGAGGAGCTGGAGGAGGAGATGGAACCATGTTCACAGCAGGGTGGCACCCAGGCCAGCTCATGGCCATCACTGGTGCGTGGCTGGGGGGATACAGAGGACACGGACGATACACCTCCCACAGAGGACAGCCTTTCGTTGCCTCTGGGCAGCCTGGCACACATGAGCGATTACATGCTGCAGTGTCTCCACAACGACCGCCGAGTTGCCCACATTCTAACTTGTGCTGATTACTGGGTGGCCACGCTGCTGGATCCCCGTTAAAAGGACAACGTACCGTCCTTAATTCACTCACTGGAGCGCGATCGCAAGATGCGCGAGTACAAGCGCACGCTGGTAGACGCCATGCTGCTGGCATTCCCATCTGACAGCGGGGCCGCAGTGGAAGCACAAGGCAGAGGAGGAGGAGGAGGTCGCCAACGCAACCAGGGCACCGCCAGCACCTCAGAAGGCAGGGTTAGCATGGCCGAAATGTGGAAAAGCTTTGTCAGCACGCCACAACAAACAGCAGCACCAGCAGCTCAGATGGAACGTCTTAGCAGGAGGCAGCATTTTACCAACATGGTGGAGCAGTATATGTGCACACGCCTACATGTAGTGAATGAGGGGTCTGCCCCCTTCAACTTCTGGGTCTCCAAATTGGGCACATGGCCTGAGCTTGCCCTTTACGCCTTGGAGGTGCTGGCGTGCCCTGCAGCCAGTGTATTATCTGAACGGGTATTTAGCACGGCTGGGGGCGTTATAACAGACAAGCGCAGCCGCCTGTCCAGAGACAATGTGGACAAGCTCACGTTCATTAAAATGAACCAGGCATGGATCCCACGGGACTTTTCCGTACCTTGTGCAGAATAGCAATGGATACCGACCTTACCCACCCATTGTTCCATTTTTGCTCTTTCTCACTCTTTTGGGGTGTACCCTCATTTAAAATTTGTGAAAAGAAGCAGTGTTGGCTACCTCGTCCTCCTCCTCAGGGCCAGATTAACGTAGGGGCTATTGGAGCTGCAGCTCCAGGCCCCTACCTTTTATATAGGCCCCGGGTTGGCCATATTCACTGTTACCGCTCTTCTGTCACTTGTAAACACAGAAGTCTGGCTTCTATGCTCGCTTCCCCAGGCAGCACCCTCAGAACCTCCCCACACAGCGCGAAGGCCGGACAAGGAGGGACAGTTGCCGATGCATGGATGTGTTTATGGGCTTCAGAGACAGCATCCCATGTTGAATTAGGCATGCATGGCTGCACCCTTCCTCCTCTGGGTGCATGGCAAGGCACGGCCCTTAAGGCCCTTCAAAATCCTCAGCACCAAGCCCATGATGCTCTTAATCCGGCCCTGGTCCTCCTCCACCGCCTCTTCCACCTACACCACCCATAGGTGTGCGCAGCCTATTGCATTAAGGTGTGCACCCCAAAGTTGAAATACACATGCATGTGTTTGCCAGCAGGGAGAGTAATGTATCGGGGCCATGTACCTGTAGGCAAAGAGAAATAGAGCAGAGCAGGTCCGAGGGAGATCTTTCCCATCTCCTCACTGGCAATGCTATGTGCCCTAGGTGATTAGGGTGTGCCCAGGCACACCCGGCACACCCTGTGCGCATGCCTATGTCACCGCCACATCCACCACCACCTCAACCTCCCTACTACTCCATATGGGCCTCGTCCTTCAGAGATGAAGAAGAACATTGTTTTATTTTTCTGTTTTTTTTTGTTGTTTTAAGTTATTTCCCTATCCACATTTGTTTGCAGAGCACTTGCCATGCTCTTAATTACGCTTTGCTGCCATTTGCAGCACTCTAGCCCTTTCCTTTGGTGTTTTAGAGTCATTTTAGTGCCTTAAAGTTCGGGTCCCCATTGACTTCAATGGGGTTCGGTGTCCGGGAAAAGTTCGGTAAAAGTCCGGGACACGGACCCGGACTTTTTTTTAAAGTTCGGCCGAACCCGTCGAACACGGACATCTAGGTGTCCGCTCAATCCTAATTATGATATAGATCAAGAATCTGGCCCAAGAGTGAAAAGGGAAAATACACACCTCCAGAACTGTGGAAGTTTATTCCCTTCAGCCGATATACTTGTAAGTGAAAAACCACATACTCTCTCAATACTAGAGACCCACTGTGTCAAGTCTCAGAAATATAACAATACTCCTTATATTAACCCAGGCTGTATGCAGGACATGATTCCCGATGCGATTGTAAATTGTGGACAAGGGAGCTCTGCGCAGAATTAGCGGCTACACCCGTGTATGTACTTATTCTATTGTTTTCTTCATATATATTACAAAAATATACCGAGAGGACCTCAACAATGATGTATATATATTTTTTCCTCAGATTAAAGACTGAGTGACTCAAAATGCTTTGAGAAAGGCCCATAGAGCCGAAACGCGTCAGATATTGGGGATTCTCTGTCCTATTTAACATCTATTAGGAACAGCCCAAGAATCCTCACAAAAGTCACTAATGCACCATTGTCACTGATTCTTCGGAATCACCCCTTTTACTTTCCTCACACTGGGGGTCTTCCCCCTAGCACATTGTTCACAATTGCTTACACACGTGAAACCAGCATTGTAAATAAATTTTTGTCTTTAATTTTACAACATACCGTTTATTGTTCATTTACCTAAGTTGCACCCATGTTCACTTGCCCATAAAGTCCCAATCCTCCTGGTTTGAGGCACCAGACAAACCCTTCTATATTTATTACAGGGACGATGGCAGAACCTACTTCTTATATGTGAGCCAAAGAATAAACCCCCCCCCCTCGAAGAACATTGTTTTATTTTTCTATTTTTTTTTGTTGTTTTAAGTTATTTCCCTATCCACATTTGTTTGCAGAGCACTTGCCATGCTCTTAAATACGTTTTGCTGCCATTTGCAGCACTCTAGCCCTTTCTATTGGTGTTTTAAAGCCATTTTAGTGCCTGAAAGTTCGGGTCCCCATTGACTTCAATGGGGTTCGGTGTCCGGAAAAAGTTCGGCAAAAGTCCGGGACTTTTTTTTAAAGTTCGGCCGAACCCACCGAACACGGACATCCAGGTGTCCGCTCAACTCTACTTACCACTGTCGTAGCTTGTGAACTAACCGGAGACCAAACATTAACAGAAGAAATACTAGCTGTGACACTACTAGGAACAGAAGCATTAGTAGCACTAAAAGAATTCGCAAATTTAGACAATGAATCAATTAAAGAATTAAGTACAATGAGCTGAGATAACTCACCAACAGGGGTCAGTAGTATAGGATTAACTTGAGCCTGAACAGCTGCTCCACTATTAAGAACAAGCTACTGGGAAGGGGAATATAACTGCTGAGCTGCTATTGCCTCTGCATCTAGCATTGGCTACCTAGATGCAGGCTCTTCTTGTTGCCTAGAAACTGCTGAGGTATTCTGAGCCGCTGTTCCACTTGTAGAGGAGCGTCTAGACCTATCCTCCACTGAGTCTCTTTCATGGTGGTGAAGGGGAGAAAGCCTGGTGTCTCTTCGTGCCTCTTCGTCTTTGCCTGAGCCTCGCAGTGCTGATATTCCGCTCCTCCTCTTCACGGTGTTGCCTAACCTCTTGACGCGAAGCCGCAGTGTCACCAAGGTGATCCGGAGGGAGGCTCCGCTGAGGCTGCTGGGACTGATTGCTCAGAGCTCAAAGGCCCGGTGACAGCGGAGCAGTGTTCAGCATTTCATCCAGCATGGGTTCCGGCGCTGCTTCTCTTAATGGTAAGAGAACCCCTTTTTCAGTTCTTCTTGGCTCCGCCACCTCTTCTTCCACTTCAGAAGCCAGTCCTCTCCTCCTTCTTTTGCCGCCTTCTCCAACACCCGATGAACCAGGGTTTTCATGACTGAAGTATAAACAAAAAAGTCCTGGCGCTGTGGTTGCGATAATCAGACGGCGGGGCTGGGATAATGGGGTCGGACAATGTCCCAAAGGGGTCCACCTTCAATGTCACGTCCAAGTCTGGGCTGCTGCCTACCCTAACCCAGATTCCAACTGGGTGGAGAGAATAGCAACACAAAAAATCGGGTATGATGGCGCTCCCGGACAAAATGACATGAAAAAGAAAGAAAAAACTTTTGTGCTGCTCAGGATCTGGATAATAAACTTATTTATTAAAATCAATAAAAATGGCTCCCGGTCAAGGAAAAAACAATGGTGTGCCAGGGAAGTAATGCTGAGCATGTAGACTCAAACAGCAAGGAGGACCCAGAGGCAGGGAAACAACGCCTTACCACCAGTAAGGTCTGGACAGTGTGTCACCTGTGGATGGGCTGACCGACAGCCTCGATCGGATCGGGAGCCTTCGCTGCGGGTGGGGCAGCGAAGGCTCCCGATCCGATCGAGGCTGTCGGTCAGCCCATCCACAGGTGACACACTGTCCAGACCTTACTGGTGGTAAGGCGTTGTTTCCCTGCCTCTGGGTCCTCCTTGCTGTTTGAGTCTACATGCTCAGCATTACTTCCCTGGCACACCATTGTTTTTTCCTTGACCGGGAGCCATTTTTATTGATTTTTTTATATTCAATAATTTTTATTGAAATTTTCAAAAAGATAACAGAAGATCAATAACAAACGAGGCATAGTAATAACTTGCTTACATATGAACTGTTGTGCAGAACAGTACAAGAACTAATAGACATGGCAAGAAAACAAGGCCAGCAAGTGCTGGAAAAACTGCTGATCAATAAAAAACATTCTCATTATGGCTGAATTCCAAGATAGATAGAGAGCCGATCGCCCCGGGGCACCCCTAATGGGCTCATACTGTGCCCCAAAGAGAAGTGGCTAAAGACAGCTGAGAGAAAACCGCCTTTGTCTCTGAAAACCTAAAGGGAGGAAAGGCAACATCCGCCAAACCCCAATAAAAAACATGTATTAGTCAATAACTACTAGTGTAATTATGGTACGAGGTACCACATATGCCTCATAAACAGACTTAAACGTGGAACAGGATAGAACAAGTGGTAGGAAGAAGAAGAGTAGAAAGAGAGATATCAGAGGGGGAAGGAGAAAAGAAGGGGATGAAAGGGAGAGAGTAAAGAAAGAGTTGAGGAGAACAATCCCATGGTCCGACCCCACCCAACCCATAGATGAGTATCAAAACGGAAAGAAAAGGGGGAAACCCCAAGGAAAAAGGCGTCCTTCCGACCGAGCCCATCTTAGAGTGTTACATTCACAAATGTCGCCCAGGGTTCCCAGACTGACTCAAATATAGCCCTGGAATCATTCAAGATACTGTACATCTTTTCTTGTGTCATCATCCATGAAATTTTACGCTTCGCAACCAGGAAGGGGACCTTAGACTGTTTCCAATGCTTAGCTATTGTGATTCTAGCTCCTAGGAATATATAAGAAATGAGAGTCCGAGTGTGCTTGGGGACCCTGGGAGGATGGTGACCTAGGAGGGCATATAAAGGTGATTGCTCAAGGGAAACCCCCGTAACGCGTCGTATTGTGTGGAACATCCGATTCCAAAAAGAACGGATTTTTGGGCATTCCCAAAAAACGTGTAACAGGCTCCCCATAAGATCACAGCCTCTGAAGCAGACCGGGGACGAGCTAGGGAAAATTGTCGCCAAGCGAGAAGGGACCATGTACCATCGCAGCAAAATTTTAACATTAGCCTCCATGAGGCCCACCATGTGGATCCCACGAAAGGCTCTTCCGACACAGGTATGCCAAGCATCCAGGTCCCAGTCTACATTCAGGTCTTGTTCCCATTTCAGCATGTAGGAGGTTTTATTTTCGGGAGAAATTAAAGAGGCATAAATGAGGGAAATCCCTCCCTTGATGTCTTGAATTTTGGAGCACCATTGTTCGTAGGGGGTTACTGTGAGGGGGCCCGAAGATCCCCTCTGGAGCATGCGCAAAAAGTGTGAGATCTGAGAGAAGCGAAATCGCTCCGCAGGCGGCATCTTCAGATTAGCTAAACAATGTGAGTAGGAAAGAGGACCTCTGGCATCAAAAAAGTGTCCAATTCTATAAAGGCCTTTATCCGTCCACCATTTGAAAGCCTCAATGTTAGTTCCAGGAGGGAAGTCAGGGTTATGAAAAATATGTTTGAGAGGACCCCAGGGGGAGGAAATCTTTATGGACTTATGAATAAGGTCACAAAGAGCAAATGAATGTGAAAGAGTAGGAGCCAGAATTGGGGGGCGGGAGGCAGGAGGGCTCCAAAGTAAGAAGTCCACAGTATGGAGAGGGATGGCCTGTCTTTCCATGTAATACCAATCAGGTTTTTCTCCTTTAACATATATAACAGAAAATTGTGCCAGTTGGGCCGCTAAGTAATACTTCCAAATGTCCGGTACCCCGAGACCCCCATTTTTACGAGACCTAAAAAGCGTGGATTTGTTGATCCTATGACCCTTCCTGCCCCAAATAAATTTAAATATGTGTGATTGAAGGGAAGTAACTTGTGACTTCACTAGCGGAATGGGGAGAGCGCGAAATAGATATAAGAGACGCGGGAGCAGGGTCATCTTGACTGCGTTGATTCTTCCCAGCCAAGAAATGTTAAATTTTGACCAGTCCTCTAGGTCCTTTTTCAGTTTATTAATAAGTGGTGGAAAATTGGCTGAATGCAGATCAGAAATCGAGGCAGTGATATGTACCCCCAGGTAGGGTATTGAGTCGGAATGCCAGGAAAAAGGAAAATGTTCTTTTAGGCGAGTGACCAGGGATTGTGGAAGGTTGACGTTCAGAGCCAGGGATTTGCTCATATTCACCCTCAGTCCCGAGACCGCCCCAAAGCTATGGAGGAGTGATATGATGTTGGGGAGCGAGATCAGGGGGGACGTGACAAACAGCATAAGGTCGTCGGCGAACAAAGCGCATTTATGCACTGTATTGCCGCAGTGTATGCCACGTATATCAGGATGGTGACGGATGGCAATAGCTAGGGATTCCAAGGCAATAGCAAAAATAAGGGGTGAAAGAGGGCACCCCTGCCGTGTACCCCTGTGGATGGAAAAGGAATCAGAATAAAGGCCTTGCAGCCTGACTCGTGCTGAGGGGTGGGAGTACAAGGCCCGGAGAATGGCCAAAAAGGAGGGGCCAAAACCCCATCTCTCCAATGTGGAGAAGAGAAACGGCCAAGAGAGCGAGTCAAAGGCCTTGTGTAGGTCTAAGGATAGTAGGAAGCCCTCTTGGGGAGGGGCTCCATCCCAGCCTGAACGCAAGAGAGTAGCCGCATCAATCACTCTTCTAATTTGGTCGGTCCCTTGTCGGCCTGGGATGAAGCCTACCTGGTCCTTGTGAATATAAGAATGAATGAAGCTGGAGAGGCGAGTAGCTAAAATTTTCGTTAGGAGCTTGAGATCATTATTAATAAGGGAAATGGGTCTGTAATTACTAACGTCTGTGTGATCCTTACCCGGTTTTGGGATGACCGATATAAAAGCTGCATTCATGGATTGGTCCAGAGGTTCCGTGCCTCTGAGGGAGTTAAAGAATCTTGCCAGGTAAGGGGCAAGTGTATCAGCATATGTCTTATAATATATGTTAGAGAAGCCATCGGGACCCGGGGCGGAATTGGTGCGTAGAGCTTTAATGGCGATTAGAATTTCCTGCTCGGAAAAAGGTTCTTCTAGCAGGGAGCGTGCTTTCTTGCTAAGTTGTGGAAGAGGGACCCGTCCCAGAAAGGACTCGATATCATGTTCCTGGGAAGGCTTAGGGTCAGCATACAGGGTAGAATAAAAGGATTGGAAAGTAGCCATAATCGAGGCAGGATTCCTCGTGAGTTCCCCGGACCTAGCCTTAATTTTGGGCATAGAAATAATCCTATATTTCGGAGTCAATTTAGAAGCAAGCCTAGGTCCTATTTTATCCTGCGTGGCCAGCAGGCGTGCATTTTGCCACTGTAAACTCTTAGCTGCCTTGGTGGTTAGAGCCAAATTAAGGGAAAGCTTAACCGCATCGAGTTTGCCCAGAGAAGTCAAGGTCGGGTTACGTTTATGCTCCCCACTCAGCCTTTTAAATTCCCGTTCCAGCTCAGTAATTTCGAACTGTCGTTCGCGCTTGAGTTTAGCCCCCACTTGAATGAGATGGCCCCTGATGACAGCCTTGTGGGCTCCCCAAAGGGAGGAGGGAGTTATGTCTTGTGAGTCGTTAAGGGCGAAATATTCTAGGATCAATTTTCCTATAGTGGATTTCCACACCGGTTCGTGGAGAAGAGATTCGTTCAGTCGCCATGGGGACTGGCCAGTACGCAAGGGTGTGCTCTTGAGTTTAAGGAACACTAAAGAATGGTCAGACCAGGGTATGTCTCTAATTACCGAAGAAAGTGCTGAGGGGATGTCCATGGTAGGGACAAAAATATGATCAATTCTGGCGAGTGTATTGTGAGGAGCTGAGAAGTGGGTGTAGTCCTGAGCGGAGGGGTTAAGTTCTCGCCAGATGTCCACTAAACCCAAGGAATGGAGAAGCTTGGCTACTCGAAGACTTTGCTTAGGGGGTCTGCGCAAGCGTTGAGGTCCTCGTTTAGATTTATCTAGAGCTTGGTCGAAAGCTAAATTGGAGTCACCTCCCAAAATGAGTCTACCTTCGAAATGGGTGGAGAGAAGAGGGAGCACCCTAGAAAAAAAAGCCGCCTGACCCTTGTTAGGAGCATAGAAGGAAACAAAGGTGTATAAAACACCGCCAATGTAACTCTTCACCAAAATGTACCTCCCCTGGGGGTCCGCTATGGTATGAGTATGTGAAAAGGCCACAGTTTTTGAAAAAAAAATTGCTACTCCCTTCTGTTTAGAGGGTGCATTAGCCAGGAAAAAGACTGGATATTTATGGTGGACGTATTTAGGCCTATAAGACTCCGGGAAATGGGTTTCCTGAAGCAGGAGAACCTCAAGTCCCTGGGAATGGTAATGTTGGAATGCCTTTCGCCTTTTCACTGGAGAATTGAGGCCCTGAACATTGTGTGATGCCACCTGTAGAGAGAAATCGGTACTCACGGTTGCCGTCATTGGAGAAGCGAGGTTCGGGCGCCGCGGTGTACAGCTGCGGAACAGTAGTCGGTGGAATCGGACTGGAGTCTAGAAGGCTGCGACAAGAACAGAGAGCTCAATTGAACGATGGGATCAGACCATGTGATGCTGAAAAAGAGAAGGAGAATTAGAAAAGAAGGAAAAGGGATAGTAAGGATGGGAGAGAAAGGCAAAAAACATGCCAGGACAGAGCCTAGCATGGTGTTAGGGAGGCAGGGGATAAGTCCCATGCCCCCTAACCAAAATCGTAAAGGCACCCTATACCAGATAGGGTGCTGTCCTGTAGGGGCCAGGAAAAAAAAAGAAATTTTCCAAGCTCCTACTGGGGTGTGTGCACTAAAACCTCTCCGGGCATGGAGCCCCCACCCGGACAATTATAAGAAAAAAGAACAAACATGGTGGTCACCCCGACCTGAGGCAGAGCAAAAGCGCATAAAGGGGAAAGGGGAGGGAGGAGCAAGGGGGAGGGAGGGAGAAGGTAAGGGAGGGAGGAGGGAAGGGGGGGACTAAGGAAGGGGGGGAGGGAAGAGGAAGGGGGAAGGGAGAAACAGGGAAAGGAAAAGAACACGGGGAGGGGGAGGCCTCTGCCACCATAGTATGTCAAAGGGAAAAGTGAAGGCAAGACATGCGATCACGGCACAATAACTTGGGACCGGTCAATATGAAAAAAGAGTAACAAACATAAATCGGTACCCCCAAACTGTAAGGTAATACACAAATGAAAATCAGGCACAGGATAAAAATTCCGACAGACAATGTCCAGCGAGAGAGAGAAAAAAAAAAAAAAAAAAAAAAGGGGGGAGATGAGCAAAAAAAAAAAAAAAAAAAAAAAAAAAAAAGGGGGGGGGGGAGAAGGGGCTGAATGGTCAACTCATTCCAGCGGGGAGTGACAAATCCACTAAGGATGGTTGGAGTAACAATCTGGATCAATGAGGAACATCAGGGAGGCTTGACATCACGGTGGCGTTTATGTTGTTGCTTGTTCCAAACAGATGATGAAGGACTGATTGGCGGAGGTCGCTTGGAGGATTCCCGTGTCGGGTGAGAGGAGGAGGGGGAAGGATCTCTGGAAATGAGTCCCAATTGAAGAAGCAGGCGTTCCCCATCTTGAAGGGACGAAAAGCCGTAGGTTTTGTTCTGTAAGAGAAAGTTCAGTCGGAAGGGAAAGGACCACCAATATTTCAAAGATTTTGCAGAGAGAATTGACAACAGCGGTTTCAGGGCTCTGCGACGCTGAATGGTCATAGGAGACAGGTCTGCAAAAAGTTGAATCTTGTGACCCTGGATGGAGAGGTTTTCCTTGTCCCGGCTCTTCCTCATGAGCTCCTCTTTAACCCCATAGTAGTGGGTTTTCACAATGACATCCCTGGGAAGACCGTCCTTACGGGGCAATTGGAGTGCTCTGTGTGCTCTGTCAAGCTCCAAGCGGTGGTCCGGAATATCTGGGAGAACGTCTCTGATAAATGTTTTAACTGTATCGGGGATATCTTTGACAGACTCAGGGATCCCCCTTATTCTGAAATTTAGACGGCGACTCCTGTTCTCCAAATCATCCAATTTGGATAAAGCAGTGTCCAATTGTTCCTGAAGAGTCTGGATACAAGCAGTATTTTGATTGGTTCTTGTCATGGCATGGTCGACAGTATTCTCTATGGCCTCAATCCTGGAGCCTAAATTTTGTAGGTCAGCTTTGATAGATCCTGTGATCTGCGCGGCATTATGAGCCAGTCCAGTAGCCAGCATCTCAGAAAATCTATGCATGAGCATGGAAATGTCAGGGAAGTGGCTCTGAGAGTGGAGGCCTAGCTGATGCTGTAGAGCCAGGGCCTCAGGTGATACTGTGCCAGGCTGCCCAGGGGATTGTTCCATGGCTCCGCTCAGCAGGGATGCAGTGGAGGCTGGTGAGAGGAGCTGTGCTTGAGGGAGACTGGTGGGGGTCGCTGGGGAGGGCCAGGGCTCTGGGGTGGCTGGTCTGATAGTAAAAGGAGTATTGGAAGTGTCCCCTACCTCCTGGTCACTGCGGATGGCTGAGGGAAGAGAGGAGACGGCCGCCATCTTGTCCGGATCCCCCTGTGAGGAATTGAACAGCAGCCGGCGGGAGACCTCCCTGCGGGGTTCCGCAGACATGCAGGGCCGGATCGCTGATCGTAGCTGCGGTGGTGGTGTAAGTGGCGGGGCGACCGAGCGCAGTGTGCCGGAGTAGGGGCTGACACTGTCCGGAGAGGCGCGGAGCTCCGGGACTAAGCCGCCATCTCGGAGCTCCTGCGCATCCATTTTTATTGATTTTAATAAATAAGTTTATTATCCAGATCCTGAGCAGCACAAAAGTTTTTTCTTTCTTTTTCATGTCATTTTGTCCGGGAGCGCCATCATACCCGATTTTTTGTGTTGCTATTTTCATGACTGAATCCTGCTTGGGAACTCTGTATTACAGCTCAGAGTGAGCTCGTCAACAATTCCAGTCAAATGCAGAGACCCCTTGACTGAGCCCCCCTTTTTTAGGGGAGGACAGAAGGTTCTGGGAAGACACGTGTACTTCAAGCCTTCCCGCCACAAATACAGGCTGCATTCCTGAAGGGGCAACAGCCCTACATTACCTTAAAGCGGAGTTCCGGCCCCAAAATCGACATAGTCGATTTTGGGCCATCCGCTTGCTATAGGTCACCTGAAACAGAAATGGATAATTACGATTTTTTTTTTTTACTTACCTTGTAATTGCAGAAAAATATACTCACCTTTCTTCCACTTCCTCCCTCGGCGGCCCGCGCCGTCACTTCCGCTTTGCAATGATTCCTGGGAGCTGAACGTCATCGCTCCCAGGAATCAATGCGCCTGCACCGGCCCCCGACGTCAGTTCCGGTTCAGGCGCATCATACCTTGCTAAACAGCTTCTGGGCATGCCCAGAAGCTGTGCAGGGATCACGCTGTGGCCCCGGAAGTGACGGCGGGGCTGGCGCAGTGCATCATGGGACCGAAGAGGACGGAAGAGGACGCAGAAGAGGATCTCGCTGGCTTCAAGCTGCCCACACCTGAGATGGCAGCGCTGGAGAAGAAATTTTAAAAGTGAGTATTTCTTCTTGCAGGTAAGTGCGAACCGGAACAGATCAGAGGCTATCCATTGTGGAATGTACTAGCCCTGACTGTCCCGGGGGTATTTTCATTGAAAAATTTTTTTTTTGCCCGGAACTCCGCTTTAAATGAAATTCCATATATATTTTTATTTTTTTTATTTTATATTAGCTATATTATTATAAATATATGGCATGCACTGTCCCATGTACGTGGACCCTAATTCTGTGCCCCCTTTCCATCCTCTCTAACTCTAAACTGGTAACTGTTAACATTTTTTTAAGTGTCGCCAGTGAAGATTTTTAAGTACCATAGTTTGTTGCCATTCCACGAGTGTGCAATTTTAGACCATGACATGTTAGGTATCTATTTTGTCCATGTGACATCATCTTTCACAATATACAAAAATTTTTTTTTTTTCAGTGAAGTGCATTTTTTCCAAAAAAAGTTTTGTTTGAAAGACCGCTGTGCAAATACAGCGTGACATAAAATATTGCATCGACAGCCATTTTATTTTCCAGAGTCTTTGCTAAAAAAAAAATATATATATAAACGTTTGGAGGTTCGAATAAATTTTCTAGCAAAAAATACTGATTTTAACTTGTAAACAACATGTGTCAGAAATAGGCCTGGTCCTTAAAGCTGACTTCCACCCAAAAGTGGAACTTCCGCTCATTTTCTTCCTCCCCCCCTCTGGTGTCACATTTGGCACCTTTCAGGGGGGAGGGGGGAATGAGTACCTGTTTTTGACAGGTATCCTTACCCACTTCTGGGAGATGGTACTGCAGCGCTGTCTCCTCAGAAGTTTGGCCCCCTCCTCCTTCCCCCACCGCCGAGTCAATCCGAATGCGCAGTAGGGACCCGCCCGTGAAGGCTTCACTGCCGGGTTCCCTTATCGGCAATGGCAGCTGCATGACCCGACAGCCGATGGAAACATCAGCTGCGGTGACGACATTGCTGGACTCCAGGACAGGTAAGTGTCCTAATATTAAAAGTCAGCAGCTACAGTATGTGTTTTTGGAGGAGGAGGCCTGAATACCGCTTTAAGTGATTAAAGTAGATTTGTTTGATGTGTTTTTAACTACTAGGAAGGGGTGAATTGAGAGCAACCTCTCTACCTCAATTTGTCATTGAACTCTATCTCCCCCTAGTGGATCTGTTTATACTGCAGTAAACAACGAAAGGAAGTACAAAAAGGAAACAAAGGGGTTCTAATCAACTGATAGAAATCACCCTACTCTATGCTCCTAAAATCAGTCTCTTACTTCCATTCTTCCTGGACCTAAAAAGCGTCCTGACTGCAACAAAGATGGACTCCTGGCCACTGAAAACTAAGAGATATGAGAACAATTTGGAGATAAAACCCCTCCCCACCAACCAAAATACCATATCTAAACGTGATAGTGCACCCAAACTCACTAAGAAAAATACCCTATGTTTCACTCTAAAAAAGGGCTTCGTCTGGGGTGTATAAAATATAATAAGTGCTCAAAATGAAAAGTGCTGGAACCTGTAGTGCTGTATGGACACATTATAGCTTCGCCACAAGCAGCTACATAGATTGAGCCAGTGACCTTTTGAAAATTGATCTGTTTTAGACGGATGGACAAAAACCTTAATACTCGAGAAATCAAAAAACCACATCACTAAACTTGATTGACCTATTCTACTGACAACCACTAACTCAGAGATACGAAGCGCAGCAAAAAAGCATAAAACAAAAGCTGAAGAGAACAACAATGCCTCATAATGAGTAGCAGACCGCAGAAGTGACCAGGCAAAGCTTCTATAATACTGTAAATCTATGGATATAGGCCTACGAGTATCTGGAGAAAAATTAGCTCTTCTGTAGCCCTTTAAAGCTTGCCTAACTGCAAAAAAACAATTAAAACTGGAAAGATTATGCAGCTTAAGAAAAAAGGAAGCTCTTGCCAAAATTTTATTAATATGATTATAAGAAATTTGGTCTTGCATTAATGAACATAAAAATGCTAACATAGCTTGTTCTGATATTGACCAGACTGAAAAATTAAGCTCTGCACAAAATAACATCCATTTCTGCCATGCGGTCGAATAATCTTTCCATGTATGAGGTGCTACAGAATATTGAATAGCAGCAACAATCGGGTTTAAATTAAGTCTCAAAGGTGACTTGGGCACGAGAGTCCCACCAGATCTGCGCTCAGAAGGAGTTATCTGAAACATGAAATCTGGAAACAAGCTAAAGAGTCGGCGATATTATTTATTTTCCCAGGCACATGTTTGGCTTTCACCCAAATATTTAGTCTTAAACATAAAAACAAAATACCGAAGCAATTTTATAACCAATAACGATTTTGATGATAAGCAATTTATAGCATAAATAACCCCTTTATTATCTGAGTGTATCATAAGCTGTTTATCCTTAAAGAGGAAGTAAACTCTTCCTTTCTTTTTTTTTTTTCCTGCAAAGTAAACGCATAAAGTGCTAGCATGAATCGCATACTAGCACATTATGTGACACTTACCTGCAAAGAAGCCCACATTGTCCCTGCTTCCGGCTGCATCTATCTTCACCCGTCTTCCTTCCGGGTCTGCAGAATCCGGCTGTATTACTGGCCGAAGCCGCGTGACGCCTGGGAGCTGCCAGTCACGGCACTTGGCACTGAAGAAACAGCATGGGCTGCTGTTTCTTCAGAGCACATGCGCCGATGATGTCATCGGCTGCATGCAATGTAAATATATCCTAAACAGTGCAAGTTTAGGAGATATTTACAGCACCTATAGGTAAGCCTTATTATAGGCTTACCTATAGGTAAAAGTCATCAAATTGAGTTTAGAACCACTTTAAAACTGCTAACCCAGAGTTCAAGCACAACCACTACTGGGAAGAGCTCTACAAAGAACTATATTCTCAGTAGCATTTTGCTTAATCCAAGCAGGAGGCCATGAACCATAACACCAGTGAGTGCACCATACTGCAGCAAAACCCTTGGATCCCGCCGCGTTTGTAAAAAGTTCTAAATCTGCAGAGAACATAAAATCGCTCTGAAAGAAAGAGCGACCATAATACTCCTGCAAAAAAAACATGACCATACCATAAGGTCCTCTTTTAAATCAGATGTCATCCATATATGCGAAAAGGGGGACTTAAAACCAGCCATAGCGAGAGATATTTGCATAGAAAATATCCTGCCTACTGGCATTATGCGCAACGCGAATGCCAATAATCAGAGTTAAGACTGAAGCTCTTTCAGCAAAACCTTAATGACTCGTTAGGAAGAATGTTATCAAAGATTGGAGTCTGGTAATTTTAACCCCTGGTAGATGAAATTCGCTTAAGGTCGTATTTATGGCAATACCCAGAAATTCAATGGAATCCCAAAATATTCACAAATTTTAAAAAATTATTTTAGTAACAAAAAACATACAGGGGAATCCGGAGGTCCTATCAACAAAAAAATCATCCAGATAGTACAATACACCATAAAACCCGGATTCATGAACAATAACCCATTTAGAAAACTTTGCAAATGTCTCAAACTATGCACAGGATAGGGCCCATTGGCAAAAAACGATCATAAAAATAAAAACACTCAAAATAAAAACCTAGCGAATTAAAAGATTTAGGAGAAATGAGAACAATCCTAAAAGCTGACTAAATATCTGTTTTTGCCAAACGTGCTCCTGGACCACATTTTTTTAATCAATGAAATCGCATCATCAAAAGAAGAATAAGTCACTGAAGATAATGCTGGATCAATCTCATCATTTAACGAATTTCTATGCGGAAATTATATATGATGTATCATGCGGAAAGTGTTAGGTTCTTTTTGGGTACTAGTCCTAATAGGGATATTATCAAAAGGAGAAGAAGGAAGAGGAAGGGAAAGGGCCTGCTTTCTGCCCAGCCTCAATCTCTTTGCAAATTTTTTCTCTTACAATGAACATGAACAAACTGAACCATAGATTTCAGATTCTTAACTATTTTACAGTGTCACCAAAGCGGTCCGGAGGGAGGCTCCGCTGAGGCCGCCGGGACTGAGTGCTCAGAGCTCAAAGGCGCAGTGACAGTGGAGCAGTGTTTGGCATTTCATCCAGCATGGGTTCCAGTGCTGCTTCTCTTAATGGTAAGAGAACCCCTTCTTCGGTTCTTCTTGGCTCTGGCACCTCTTCTTCCTCTTTGAGACACTTCAGAAGCCAGTCCTCTCCTCCTTCTTTTGCCGCCTTCTCCAAAACCTGATGAACCAAGGTTTTCATGACTGAATCCCGCTGGCGAACTCTGTATTACAGCTCAGAGTGGGCTTGCCAACGATTCCAGTCAAATGCAGAAACCCCTTGACTGAGCCCCCTTTTTTAGGGGAGGACAGAAGGTTCTGGGAAGGCACGTGTATTTCAAGCCTTGTTGCCACAAATACACGCTGCATTCCTAAAGGGGCAACAGCCCTAAATTACCTTAAATGAAATTCCATATATATTTTTTTTTTTTTTACTTTATATTAGCTATATTATTATAAATATATGGCATCTACTGTCCCATGTGCGTGGGCCCTAATTCTGTGCCCCCTTTCCATCCTCTCTAACTCTAAACTGGTAACTGTTAACATTTTTTAAAGCGTCGCCAATGGAGATTTTTAAGTACCATAGTTTGTTGCCATTCCACAAGTGTGTAATTTTAAATCCTGACATGTTAGGTATCTATTTTCTCCATGTGACATCAGCTTTCACAATATACAAAAAAATTGTTTTTTTTTCATTGAAGTGTATTTTTTCCCAAAAAGTTTTGTTTGAAAGACCTCTGTGCAAAAACCGTGTGCAATAAAATATTGCAACGATCGCCATTTTATTTTCCAGAGTCTTTGCTAAAAAAAATATATATAATGTTTCGGGGTCCTAAGAAATTTTCTAGCAAAAAATACTGATTTTAACTTGTAAACAACGTGTGTCAGAAATAGGCTTGGTCCTTAAAGCGGACTTCCACCCAAAAGTGGAACTTCCGCTCATTTGCTTCCTCCCCCCTCTGGTGCCACATTTGGCACCTTTCAGAGGGGAGGGAGGTACCCTTCCCCACTTCCGGGAGATGGCGCTGTGGAGTGGTCCCTCGGAAGTTTGGCCCCCTCCTCCTTCCCCCGCCGCCGAGCCAATCCGAATGTGCAGCACGCTTCGCGCATGTGCAGTAGGGGCCCGCCCATGAAGCTTCAAGGCTTCACTGCCGGGTTCCCTTACCGGGAATGGGGGTGGCAGCACCCGACAGCTGATGGAAACATTGGCTGCGGTGCTGACATCGCTAGACTCCAGGACAGGTAAGTGTCCTAAAATTAAAAGTCAGCAGCTACAGTATGTGTAGCTGCTGACTTTACATTTTTGGAGGGGGAGGCTGGAATACTGCTTTAAGTGATTAAAGTAGATTTGTTTGATGTGTTTTTAACTTCTAAGAAGGAGTGAATTGAGAGATACATCTCTACCTCAATTTGTCATTGAACTCGATCCCCCCCCTAGTGTAAGGTGACCAGATTTTTAAAATTAAATCCGGGGACATATTCTTTTTTTTTTTTTTATTGGCAAATGGTAAACTACTGTATAAGCATATTTTCCTCTAATGATATATGCAGTGTATGTGCTATGTGAAAAAAAAATGTGAGATATGACTGCCAAATGTTATGAAGATAAGATAGAGAAAAAACATAGTGCAGAGTTCAGGAGTGAGTTATATAAAGAATGCAAGTCTCAACTGTGCCCATCTATGCAGCCTGACCAGTGCTCAGCATTGCAGCCTCACCAGTAGGGATGACCTTGAGTTCGAGTCGAGGCTAAGTTTGATTAGAACATCGGTCGTTCGATCGTTCGTCGAATGACGAACAAATGTGCTTCTTCGCGGGAAATTCGAGTTTCACATAATGCACGGCACGCGTGCCGTGCAGTAATCATTGCTCAGTTGTGGAACATTCTATAGGCATTACAGACCTCTAGGAATAAAGATCACTTCAGATATCAGCCAGAGTAATCATTGCTCAGTTGTGGAACATTCTATAGGCATCACAGACCTTTAGTAATAGAGATCACTTCAGATATCAGCCAGAGTATTCATTGCTCAGTTGTGGAACATTCTATAGGCATCACAGACCTATAGGAATAGAGATTACTTCAGATATCAGCCAGAGTAATCATTGCTCAGTTGTAGAACATTCTATAGGCATCACAGACCTATAGGAATAGAGATCACTTCAGACATCAGCCAGAGTAATCATTGCTCAGTTGTGGAACATTCTATAAGCATCACAGATCATCCATCTATAGGATTATAGATTACATCAGATATCAGTGAGAGTATTGATAATCGGTCACTTGCGTACCTCTATAACCACCACAGCTCATCTATAGGGCTATCAATTACATCATATCAGGTCATTGAGTGTCTATTGGTCAATTGCGTATACCTTATATTGATCTGTATCAACATCATGTCCGAAAGGCCGACAAGGAGAGGCCAATGCTCACAGGCCACGAAAAGAGGGCAAGCAGCCTCTGTGTCCATTGTGAAAAGTGGTGTTCACAGTCGACAGTGCATACTCTGCAGGTGGGACATGCCCATCCTTTATTTCCAGTGCTGCCCATGCTATTCAGCCACAACGGGTGGAAGAGTTGGTGGAGTGGATCAATAAGCCGTCCTCACCCTCCTCTTCCTCTGACACCCACGCTCCCAGTAGTTTTCCTTCCACCACAGCTGCCAAATCGGCCTGTTCCATGGGCTCCTTCTCCACATATACTCCTTCAGTCACCCCACCATCATGCAAGGAGGAGTCACCTGAACTATTCGATCATAGTGTCTGTGACATGCTCCTGGAGGATGTGCAGCAATTTGAAAGCTGTGATGTTAATTTCCAGGTTGATGAATGGAATAACGTGAGCCTAGAGAGAGGGGGTGACAATGATGGACAAGAAACCAGCAGTCATGTTGCCACAGCTGAAGCATATTGCAGAGTTTGCTCCAGTGACGAGGAGGGAGGGGATGATGAGGTCACTGACTGTTCTTTGGTGCCTGACAGGATAGAGGAGGAGGAGGAGAGGGAGGAGGAGAGGGAGGATGGGGAGGATGAGGAGGACGCACAACTCCAATGAGGCAAGATGTGCTTCAGGGGCCGCCATAGCAGTAGCCAACCTATTGCGTCACAGCACAGAGCTCCACAGGTGCAGGGTGCTGCAAAATCCCCGCGGACTCCAAAAAGTTCATTAGTGTGGGCTTTTTTAAGCACCTGGGCAGTAGACAGGGTCAGGGGAGCTTGTTTTTTTTTTTGCCATGCCAGTGGCTTTTGATTAAGGATGCATGCATCGTCCTGTCACCATTTAAGGAGGCCACAAGAATGGTGAGTCGGGACGATGCATGCATCAGTGAAACTATCCCGCTAGTCTACCTGTTGGAGCACACGCTGCATGGATACATGGACAGGGCACTTTAGGCAAAATAGCGGGAGGAAGAGTATGACTTCCTTTCCTCACCAGGCCCCCTTTATGCAGATATCATTCCTGCAGGGCCACAAAACACACAGGAGGAAGTGGAGGAGGAGGATGAGGATTTTGAGCAGCAAGGATGTAGAGGAAGAGGATAGCATACAGCAGTCTTCAAGGGATGGTTTTGATTCCCCAGAAACCACAGGAGTTGTACGTGGTTGGGGTGAGGTTGCTCCTGCTGACAATGTCATCCTTAGTGACCCAGAGGACTCAGAAACTCATGCCTCCTCCAACTTACGTTGCATGGGCTCCCTGATTCTGCAAAGCCTGCGACAGGACCCAATGATTCGTGCTATCAAGGAGAGGGATAATTACTGGTTGGCAACCCTTCTTGATCCATGTTACAAGGGTAAAGTTGCAGAGCTCATCCTGCCTTCACAGAGGGAGCAGATGATGAAACATCTTGAGGAGGCCTTGAAAAAAAAATTTGTGTACAGCCTTTCCAGACACTGAGAGGTCAACATTCTCCAGACGTGCTTCTGAGGCATCGTTCAGCCAAAGGAGGAGAGGTGGAGAAGGCGGCCGGCTGACCGATGCCTTTAAACAGTTCTTTTGTCCTCAGCAGCACCCAGGGTTGTTAGGTTTAAGCAACCATCGGCAGCGTCTCCATCATATGGTGCATGATTATCTAGGCGCAAGAGCAGACTTGGAGACCTTTCCAGCTGCGACTCCACTGGCTTACTGGGTCTTAAAGGATGGACCACTGGCCAGAACTTGATCAATATGCAATGGAGCTACTGGCCTGTTCTGCTTCCAGCGTGCTTTCCGAATGTACGTTCAGTGCTGCTGGAGGTTTTCTGATGGACAAAAGAGTGCGTCTGTCCACAGACTCTGTTGACCAGCTGACTTTTATCAAAATGAACCAGTCCTGGATCAACAAGAGCTTTCAGGCCCCTGATGCTGATGTAACTGATTGAATTTGCTAGGGGTCTGCCATCCCTTGAAGACTGCATATGCTGCCTATCCTATTCCTCTACCTTTATTCTGCTAGCTTCCAACAATGTTTTTGGTTTAGGTCACTGCCAACCCCCAAAGGTTAATTTTTCTGCACTTGTATGACAGGTGCATACAATTTAAATGTCGTATGTCATTTTTGACAGCAGGGCCTGTCCCTGTGCCCTGCTAATTAGGGTTTATGGTGTTCAGGCACCACCAACACCAAAGGCCAAATTTTTGGCACCTGTGTAGTACATACAATTTCAAATTTGTATGAAATTCCTACCAGCAGGTCCCGTTCCTGCTCCCAGCAAGAGTAACTGTGAGGGCTTGGTTACGGTGTTCAGGCACCACCTATAGCAAAGGCCCGTTTTTTGGCACTTGTATAGCACATGAAATTTCAAATTTGTATGGAATTCTTACCAGCAGGTCCCGTTCCTGCTCCCAGCAAAAGTAACTGCGAGGCCTTGGTTACGATGTTCAGGCACCACCTACCACAAAAGCCCAATTTTTGGCACTTGTATAGCACATGCAATTTCAAATTTGTATGGAATTCTTACCAGCAGGTCCTGTTCCTGCTTCCAGCAAGAGTAACTGCGAGGGTTTGGTTACGGTGTTCAGGCACCACCTACGGCAAAGGCCCAATTTTTGGCACTTGCATAGCACATGCAATTTCAAATTTGTATGGAATTCTTACCAGCAGGTCCCGTTCCTGCTTTCAACAAGAGTAAGTGCGAGGCCATGGTTACGGTTTTCAGGCACCACATATGGCAAAGGCCCAATTTTTGGCACTTGTATAACACATGCAATTTCAAATCTGTATGGAATTCTTACCAGCAGGTCCCGTTCCTGCACCCAGCAAGAGTAACTGCAAAGCCTTGGTTACGGTGTTCAGGCACTACCAACAGCAAAGGCCCAATTTTTGGCACCTGTATGACAAGTACATGCGATTTCAAATTTGTATGGGTTTTTTGGCAGCAGGGCCCATTCCTGCGCCCAGCAAGAGTAACTGCGAGGGGGGGCTATGATGTTCAGGCACCACCAACAAACAAGGCCCAATTTTTCGGCACCCGTATGACAAGTACATGCGATTTGAAATTTGTATGTATATTTGTATATGACATTTTTTGCTTTAGAAATGTCAGTATTGCTGCAGTAGGCTACATACATCGCACAATATTTGAATGAATTTTTCATTTTTATAGCTTCATTTTAAGCCTCATTAAAATCAGTAAATTAGTGCCCCTTTAAAAACGATCATTTTTAAAAACTTTTTTTCCATTGCTACATCTTCCCCAGGTCAGGACCCGGAACCCCCATACACTTTTTTGGGGCAATAACTTGCATTTAAGCCTTGAAAATGAGGCCGTTTAATTTTCGAGGTTCGAGTCCCATAGACTTCAATGGGGTTTGTTTGTTCTAACAAACTTTTCCTCTGTTCGCGGTGTTCAGGTGCGAACCGAACCGGGGGGAGGGGGGGGTGTTTGGCTCATCACTAGTCAATACCATCCTCATTATGGTCATGAGCTCCCCCATGCTCCTTTGTATACACAGAGCTGAAGAAAGTATTTAATAAATTTGCCTTCTCTTTGTCCCAAGTCACCCACTCCTGATTATTTTGTAAAGGGCCTACATGCTCATACCTAACCTTTTTACTATTAATATATTTGAAGAATTTTTTGGGGTTTGTCCTACTATCTTTTGCAATCTGTCGTTCATTTTGAATTTTTGCGTCCTTGATTTCCTTTTTACACATTCTGTTATATTCTTTATAACAATCAAACAATGATAGTGTTCCTTCATTTTTATATTTTTTGAAAGCTCTTTTCTTTTTATTTATAGCTTTTTTAACTTTGGCCGTGAGCCACATAGGTTTTATTTTTAGCCTTTTAAACTTATTACCCATGGGAATATACTTTGCAGTGAGTTTGCAAGTCTTTTTGAAAATTTCCCATTTCTGTTCTGTGCTCATCGATGCCAATATTCCCTCCCAGTCTAAATCCTGGAGAGCAGCCCTCATCCTTGGAAATTTTGCTCTCTTAATGTTAAGAGTTTTTGTATTTCCTGCATGCATTCTTTGCTTACAGCTAACATTAAATGAAATCATATTATGGTCACTGCTACCCAGATGTTCTTTTATATGAACATTATTAATAAGTTCTACATGGTTTGAGATTACCAGGTCCAACAAAGCATACTTTCTAGTGGGGGCCTCAATAAACTGCACCATAAAATTGTCTTGTAAGAGGTTTATAAATTGTTGCCCTTTAACTGTTCCAGCAGTGCCATTACTCCAGTCAATGTCTGGGTAGTTAAAATCCCCCATTATTAACACTGTCCCAGCCCTTGCAACCCTTTCTATCTGTGCCAGGAGCTGAGTCTCCACCTCCTCATTAATACTGGGAGGTCTATAACAAACTCCAATGATAATCTTTGTATTATGCACACCCATGTACATTTCAACCCATACTGCTTCAGACTCAGCACACTTTCCATCAACTAGGTCCTCTTCACACTCACTTTGAGATCACTTCTCACATAGAGACAGACACCACCACCCCTCCATTTTACCCTGTCTGTCCAAAAGAGAGCATAGCCAGGAATATTAATAGCCCAGTCATGTGAAGAATGAAGCCAAGATTCATTCTGGACCGGAAGGATTTACCCCCGACCAGGCCATTATTTGCAATTTGACACTGCGTGACTTTAACTGATAATTGCGCAGCCATGCAATGCTGTACCAAAAATAAATTTACGTCCTTTTTATCCCACAAATAGCGCTTTCTTTTGGTGGTATTTGATCACCTCTGCAGTTTTTATTTTTTGCGATATAAAAGAAAAAATACCTAAAATTTTAAGAAAAAAATGTAATTTTCTAATTTTTCTTATAAAAAATATACAATAAACTCAATTTTTGTCATACATTTAGGCCAATATGTATTTAGCTACGTCTTTGATAAAAAAAATCTCAATAAGCATATATTTATTGGGTTGCGCAAAAGTTATAGCGTCTACAAACTCTGGTCTACATACTGAAATTTACAAAGCTTTTACTTTCTGACTGCCTATCTCATTTCTCAAAGTGCTAAAATGACAGGGCAGTACAACCCCCACCCCCACCCCCCCTCCAAATTACCCCTTTTTGGAAAGTAGACAACCCAAGAAATTTCCTGAGAGGCATGTTATATTTAATTTTTTTGTCACAGGTGTTTGAAAAATGACAAAAAAAGTTTTTTAAACTAAGTTATCATTGAAATGATATATTGCTCACACATGCCATAGGTATATGTGGAACGACACCCCAAAATACATTCTGCTGCTTCTCCTGAGTATGGGGATACCCCATGTGTGAGACTTTTTGGCAATCTAGCCGCGTACAGCATCCCGAAAACCAATCACCACCTTCAAGCTTTCTAAGGGTGTAAATTGTTGATGTCACTCCTCACCCCCTATCACAGATTCGGAGGCCATGAAATGCCAATATAGCACAAATCCTTCCTCAAATTACCCAATTTTCGGAAAGTAGACACCCTAAGCTATTTGCTGAGAGGCATGTTAGGTCCATGGAATATTTTATATTTTGCCACAAGTACCGGGAAAATTACAGTTTTGTTTTTTTTTTTTTACACAAAGTTGTCATTTAAATGATATATTGCTCACACATGCCATGGGTATATGTGAAATGACACCCCAAAATATATTCTGCTGCTTCTCCTGAGTATGGGGCTACCACGTGTGTGAGACTTTTTGGCAGTCTAGTTGAGTACAGGACCCCGAAATCCAATCACCACCTTCAGGCTTTCTAAGGGTGTAAAATGTTGATTTAACTCCTCACTACCTATCACAGTTTCGGGGGCCATGAAATGCCAAGACAGCGCAACCCCCCCCTCCAAATGATCCCCTTTTCAGAAAGTAGACAGCCTAAGCTATTTGCTGAGAGGCATTTTGAGTATTTTGCAGATCTCGCTTTTTGTCACAAAGTTTTAAAAATTGAAAAAAGAAAAAAAAAAAAAAAAAAGAAAACATTTTCCTTTTCTTTCTTCATTCATTTTCCAAAACAAATTAGAGCTGCAAAATACTCACAACACCTCTTAGCAAATATCTTGGGGTCTAGTTTTAGAAATGGGGTTATTTGGGGGCATTTTGTGCTATCTTGGCATTTCATGGCCTTCAAAACTGTAATAGGTAGTGAGGAGTGACATCAACAATTTATGCCCTTAGAAAACCTGAAGGTAGTGATTGGTTTTTGGGGTCCTGTACACGGCTAGACTGCTAAAAATTCTCACACATGTGGTATCTCCATACTCAGGAGAAGCAGCAGAATGTATTTTGGGGTGTCATTTAACATATAGCCATGGCATGTTTGAGCAATATATCATTTAAGAGAAAACTTTGTGTAAGAAAAAATAATTTTTTGGCATTTTCCCGATACTTGTGGAAAATATAAAATCGTCCATAAACTCACCATGCCTCTCAACAAATAGCTTGGAGTGTCTACTTTCCAAAATGGGGTTATTTGGGGGGGGGGGGGGGGTTGTGCTATCTTGACATTTCAGGGCCTCCGAAACTGTGATAGGTAGAGAGGAAGTAAAATAAGCATTTTATGCCCTTAGAAAACCTGAAGGCGGTGATTGGTTTTCGGGGTCCCGTACACAGCTAGACTCCCAAAAAGTCTCACACATGTGATATACCTCTACTCAGGAAAAGCAGCAGAATGTATTTTGGGGTGTCATTTCACTTATTCCCATAGCATGTGTGAGCAATATATCATTTAGTGACAACTTTGTGTAAACAAAAAAAAAAAAACTAAATTGTAATTTTTCCCCAAACTTGTGGTAAATTATAAAATGTTCCATGGACTCAAAATGTCTCAGCAAATAGCTTTGGTTGTCTATTTTCTAAAAAGGGGTCATTTGGAGGGTGTTTAAACTGTCCTGGCATTTTATTAGAAGCTTATCCCACACATCACCCACTCTTCAAACCACTTGAAGACCAAGCCTTTTCTGACACTTTTTGTTTACATGAAAAAATTATATTTTTTTACTTGAAAATTACTTTGAACCCCAAAACATTATATATATATATATATATATATATATATATATATATATATATATATATATATATATATATATATATATTATATATTATATATTATATATATATATATATATATATATATATATATATATATATATATATATATATATATATATATATATATATTTTTTTTTTTTTTTTCTAAAGCAGAGGCCCTACAAAATAAAATGGTGGGTGCTGCAATTTTTTTTTGTCACATGGTATTTGCACAGAGATTTTCCAAATTAAATTTTTTGGGGAAAAATAATGCACAAATACACTATATATTGCCCAATTGTTTGGTTAAATATAATAGATGACACATACGACTGAACTCCACTCATATTAATGAATGCAGGGGAGAATTAAAGGTGTTAGGCTGTACTTCCTGCTTTAATTGTGGCCTTTTTAACACATTAAACTGGATGGTACCCAAAGAGAAGATTCAGAAAAGAAAAAAACAATAAGGTCTACCAGACCTCACTACTATAGGGATGAGCCAATGGATCATTCTAATACTAGTTTTGGAACAAACCTTTTTCAGGGGAACCATACATCGTACATAGAATTTATATTTCGATATATGACAACTTCTCACTGTCACTGGTTCCTAAGAAAGCAGCGGTGTCTGCACCCACTGCATCCCTATGAACTGCTGATATCACGGCACATCGCCTAACATGGCTAGGATTCCCTGGCCACAGAAGCAAAGGGGTGGGGAAAGCAGTGACATTACTGCCAAAATATGGACACTGGGCATACTTGGGCAAAGATGTCACCACCATTCCCACCCCTTCTCTTTTGTAGCCAATAACAGCTGTCATTCTGCTAATGTCAAGTTTTCTTTTTGGTGATTCAAAAGGCATCGTGATTGATGATGGATTTACAACACAGGACATTTTTGTGGATTTGTATATTCTTAATAAAGGACTTGACAAATATTTAGGTGTCTTTATTTCTAAGTTTCATCTATTTTTGTGAATAATTAGGGGTACATCCCATACTCATTCATGAAGGTGAGGCAATAAACAGGGGCTTCCAGATAGGGGTACTATACATCTCATACTCATTCACGAAGGGGAGGCAATAAAAGGGGGCTTCCAGACTACAATAAGCCCCCACCTGCAGACTCCCCCAACCACCAACCAGGGTTGCGGGGAAGATGTCCTTGTCCTCATCAACAAGGGACAAGGTGCTTTGCCAGGGAACCCCAGATGTTGAGGGCATGTGGCCTAATATGGTTCAGTAGAAATTATGCACCCCCTTTGTTGGACACTCTGGCTGTAAACTCAGATTAAGGGTCTGGTATGGATTTTTAGGGGTCTTTATGCTATTTTCTTTTGCATGCAGCACCTCCTAAAAATCCCTACCAGACTCAAAAGTGTCTGGTATGTATTTTGGAGGGAACCCTACACTTTTTTATTCTTGATGTAGGCATAAGTGACATTTACAAAGATAAAAAATAATAGAGTTTAAAACACACAAACCCTTTTAATGATTCCCCAAAATACATTGTAGACCCTTGGAGGGGTCTGTTTGCTGTTTTATTTTAATAATATGTCAATTTGCGGGCAGTTTTGAACAATCTTAATTGATATCAGTAATGCTGAAGCACTTTCTGTACATCACAGGCAGGATCAGGGCACCCCTGGCATGTTATATAAAGGAATTTAGCATTTTAATGTTTTGCTTAAACCACTTTCCACCCACACTATAGCCAAAAGACAGCTACTGCACAGGCTTTCAATGCATCAAAAGACGTCCTCCCTTAATTGCACTGCGCGCACGCCCCTTGCAGCGTGTGGTCGGTGTACTCTGTGATTTTCAAGTCCTTCGGATCACAGAGCAGGGTAAAGGGCCAATCACAGCAGCCCTTTACCACGTGATCAGCTGTCAGCCAATGACAGCTGATCACGGAAGTAAACAGAAGCCTGTTATTAACGTTTTTTCTCCTCATGATCAGCATGAGGAGAATAGAAGAAAGATGGCACGCAGCTTCTGTTACAGGGACATCGGTCCCGATCTGTGTCCGTCAGTGCTGCTAATCAGTGCCAACTAGTGCCACCTATCAATGCCCACCAGTGCTGCCAATCAGTGCCCATCAGTGCCACCTTTCAGTGTCCATCAGTGCTGCCAATTATTGCCTATTGTCACGACTCTGGGTGGAGGCCGAAGTGCAGAGAGGGCTTCCCTTGCAGCTCAGTGCGAGTCACCCCTGGAAGTGGTACAGGAGGTGAAGCGTCCCAAGAAGCACAGGTCGCCTGTGTTGAACACCAGATGATTCCCAGGAACTCCGGGTATAGCAGGCAAAAAAGAGCAGTAGTAAAAGCCGGGCCGAGGGTCATGCACAGGTGATCAGTCCGAGAGCAAGACAAGTAGCAGCACAGGGACAAGCCGGGGTCATACACAGGAGAACAGGCAGGCAGAAGCAGAGTCCTTTAGGCAAGCCGGGGTCATACACTGGAAATCAGAGCAGGTTAGTAGCAAGAGCAAAGTCCGTATGGCAAGCCGAGGGTCAAACCCCAGGAGAGAGATCAGACAGTTCAGAAGCAAGCCGGGTCACAACAGGAAGTCCAAGGAAGTAAACAAGATTCAGGTTACAGGAAGCTGACGATAATCCAGCAATTAGATGGGGCCAGAGGAGGGTTTATTTAGGCCAGCAAATGAGCTCAATTGGCACGCTGTGCGCCGCCACGCACATGCTGTGCACCGATGCGCACGCGCACACGCATGTGCACAGGCGTTCGTCTGTAGCGTCCATGACTAGTACTGGCAGTAACCCCAGTATTTCTATGGCTATGTCCCTGACATTGCCCCCCCCAAGGGGCAGCCTCCGGATGCCCAGACGGGCCAGTCTTTCAGGAAACCTGCTATGGAATTCTTGGATCAGCCTTGGGGCATGAATATTACTCACGGGTTCCCATGAATTATCTTCAGGGGGATACCCCTTCCAATTGATCAAGTATTAAGTCTGTCTGCCCCTTTTTCGGCAATCCAGGATGGATTCTATCTCAAACTCGGTCTCACCTTCCACTGAGACTGGAGGTGGGGGTAGCTCTTCTCTTCCAGGAAAAGGACTCTGCACAACCGGTTTAAGCAGAGAGGTATGGAACACTCAATGGATTTTGTAGGAACTGAGCAGAGCCAGTTCAAATGCCACAGGATTTATCACTCTTTTGATTTCAAAAGGGTCAATAAATCTAAGCCCAAGTTTCCTAGAAGGACAGGACAGTCTTAAGTAGGGATGATCGAACTTTTGAAAAGTTTGGTTCGACCAGAACACCCGAACTACCCGAAAGTTCGGCCGGATTTCAGAACCCCATTGAAATCAATGGGACCCGAACTTCGGTAATCAAAAAACACGATTTTGAAGCCCTAAAACTCAAATTGTCATTTTTGATAGAGAGCAAATTATTGAAAGAATTAAAAAAAAAAAAAAGAGATTTCTTTGGATTAAGTGTCTGGGGGGTCTAAAAAGTGTACCTGTGAAGTTTCAGCTCTGTAGCATGTCCAGAACCAGAAAAAAAAGTTTGTATTAGAATTAATATAGAACAGGCATATGGCTCCGCTATTTTTACACCCAGCTTTTTGTTGTAGGCATTTTATTGGGCTTTTTTGAGGACATGTTTGGAGTCAGGCATGACATCAGAACTTATGTGTAGGGGTATATATACACACACACATGTATGTATATATACATACACATATATAGGTGTGAAAGGAGCAGAAACCTATGCTTGCGCTAAGGAAAAATTAACACCCATATGGCTTCTCTCCTATCACACCTATATATGTGTAAGTGTATAAATACATATAAGTATGTGTGTATATATACCCCTATACACAAGTTCAGATGTTATGCCTGCCTCCAAAGACCCCAAAAAAAATGCCTGCAACAACACACCTTGGCGTTTTTTTTTGCCGCTAGCGTTTTTTTGGGCATTTTTTTGGCGCATTGGAGGCAGGCATAACATCTGAACTTCTGTGTAGGGGTATATATACACACATACTTGTATATGTATATATACACACCTACATATATATAGGTGTGAAAGTAGCAGAAATCTATGCTTGCGCTAATGAAATAATTAACACCCATATGGCTCCGCTCCTATCACACCTATATATGTGTAAGTGTATAAATACATATAAGTGTGTGTGTATATATACCCCTATACACAAGTTCAGATGTTATGCCTGCCTCCAAAGACCCCAAAAAAATACCGGCAACAACACACCTGGGTGGTTTTTTTTGGCGCTAGCGTTTTTTTGGGCATTTTTTTGGCGTCTTTGGAGGCAGGCATAACATCTGAACTTCTGTGTAGGGGTATATATACACACATACTTATATGTATATATACACCTACATATATATAGGTGTGAAAGTAGCAGAAATCTATGCTTGCGCTAATGAAATAATTAACACCCATATGGCTCCGCTCCTATCACACCTATATATGTGTAAGTGTATAAATACATATAAGTATGTGTGTATATATACCCCTATACAGAAGTTCCGATGTTATGCCTGCCTCCAAAGACCCCAAAAAAATGACTGCAACAACACACCTTGGCGGTTTTTTTTTGGCGCTAGCGTTTTTTTGGGCATTTTTTTTGGCTTCATTGGAGGCAGACATAACATCTGAACTTCTGTGTAGGGGTATATATACACACATACTTATATGTATATATACACCTACATATATATAGGTGTGAAAGTAGCAGAAATCTATGCTTGCGCTAATGAAATAATTAACACCCATATGGCTCCGCTCCTATCACACCTATATATGTGTAAGTGTATAAATACATATAAGTGTGTGTGTATATATATCCCTATACACAAGTTCAGATGTTATGCCTGCCTCCAAAGACCCCAAAAAAATGCCGGCAACAACACACCTGGGTGTTTTTTTTTTTTGGCGCTAGCGTTTTTTTGGGCATTTTTTGGCGTCTTTGGAGGCAGGCATAACATCTGAACTTCTGTATAGGGGTATATATACACACATACTTATATGTATTTATACACTTACACATATATAGGTGTGATAGGAGCGGAGCCATATGCCTGTTAATTATTTAATTAGCGCAAGCATAGTGTTCTGCTACTTTCACACCTATATATGTGTAGGTGTGTATATATACCCCTATACAGAAGTTCAGATGTCATGCCTGCCTCCAAAGACCCCAAAAAAATGCCCCCAAAAAAAGCCTGCAATAACACACCTGGGCGTTTTTTTTTTTGGCGCAGGCGTTTTTTTTGGGCATTTTTTGGGGGTCTTTGGAGGCAGGCAAAACATCTGAACTTGTGTATAGGGGTATATATACACACATACTTATATGTACTTATACACTTACACATATATAGGTGTGATAGGAGCGGAGCCATATGCCTGTTAATTATTTAATTAGCGCAAGCATAGGGTTCTGCTACTTTCATACCTATATACTGTATATGTATATATATATATACATACATGTGTGTGTATATATACCCCTACACACAAGTTCAGATGTCATGCCTGGCTCCAAACATGTCTTTAAAAAAGCCCTATAAATGCCTGCAGCAAAAAGCAGGCTGACAGGCGAGAAGCCATATCGCTGTTCTATAAGTGACCTAAGAGAAACAATCTTTTCTCTATAGCGGTCACCCTGACATGGAAGGGTTTGTTCCCCCTGCCATAGCAATCAGAGTCAGTTCACCTTACACTACACTACAGTCACCCTGGCACTTAACACTTTCCCTACAGAAACTAGATTTTTGATTCTAACTAAAGTTGAAAATAGCACCTTAACTACACTAGATATCCCTTTCCTCACACTAATAATTGCTAAATGACACTTTTGAAGCAGAAGTAACAGAACTGCTTCCACTCTCTTCCATGTCCCTGTATTACAATGCTAGGAATTTGGCGGGGCTATCTTATATACTGGGGGGCGTATTCACTAATGATCGGCCTCTGGACCCCCTAGTCACTCCAATCACATTCCTAGCATTCTCCTGCCCCCTCAATTGGCTTTTACTGATGGTTCTGGTCCAATCACAGGCTTTTAAAGCCCATTTCCTGTCCCATTGCATTTTGGTCGATTCTGGTTGCGGAATTCCAAACTTTTTCAGCAAAAAGTTCGGAATTCGGCCGAACCTCAAACAGCCAATGTTCGATCATTCCTAGTCTTAAGTTTGCAGAGGAGAGCCATACCTTAGCTCCAATCTTGTAATCAGGGTTTTCTTTCCTCTTTGGATCATATTTCTTGTAGTCCTCTTGGGCTTTGAGTATAGCATCCTGAAGTGACTGGTAGTTAGCCTTGATGGAACTTACTCGATCCTGGACTGCAGGGACTGACATTTCAGGAATGACATTAGGCAAAAAAGAGGGATGGAACCCGTAATTAGCCCAGAACGGGGTTTGATTGGTTGCTGAGTGCAGAGAATTGTTATACGCAAATTCTGCTCAAGGAAGGAGAGAAACCCAATTGTCCTGAGAATCTGTGCAGAAACATCGTAGGTATTGTTCCAAGGTGTGGTTTGTTCTTTCGGTTTGCCCATTACTCTGTGGATGGTAAGCTGATGACAGACATATTTCAATGGACAAGGATTTACATAGCCCCCTCCAGAATCTAGAAGTAAATTGTACGCCTCTGTCTGATACAATGCTGTCCGGAAGCTCGTGTAGCCTAACTATATCTCTGATAAATACGTTGGCTGTATCCAGAGCAGAGGGTGTGCCGATCATAGGTAAAAAATTAGCCATTTTTGAGAGACGGTCAACCACCACTAGAATGATGATGAACCCTTCGGAGGGCGGTAGATCCACGATGAAGTCCATGGAGAGCTTCTTCCAGGGCTGTTCAGGAATGGACAAAGGTATCAGTAGACCCCAGGACTTGGTTTTGGACCCCTTGTTACGTTGGCAAGTGACACAGGAACCAACATAAGCCTTGCAGTCCTGGTTTAGGCTGGGCCACCAGAAGAGGCAGAAGAGGCGTTAAACCAGTTTGAGGGTCTTCTGTACCCCAAAGTGTCTGGCAAGCTTGTGGTCGTGAAAGTTTTTTAAGACCTGAAGTCTCACTTGTGGGGGAATGAAAATTCTGTCTTGATGCCAAAAGAATCCATCTTGTCTCCTCAAGGGGGAGGTTACTGGTTCCGTACATCGAGAAGAGGCCAGCCTAATCGCTGTCTTCAAGTCAGGCTAGATGAGCTAAAAAAAATTTTGGGTATTGGGTTCAGACATCTCTGGGGTGTCCGGAAACATCCGAGAAAAAGCATCTGCCTTTCAATTCTTAGATCCGGGCCTGTAGCTGATGTAGGGTTTCACTCAGTGGTAGGCGTGGGTGAACCCTTTGGGGGTGCGTTTTCACAGAGAGATAGCCGAGCAGTGGTTGCAAACAACACTTTGATTTATTCATGCAATTTACTTCACACAATTGCAAGCCTCAAAACAACCAAAATAAAATAAAACAAAATAAATCCTTGCCACTGTGGGCGGCTACCTTCTCACACACTGGAACCTATCTAATGAAGTCTGTCCCCAACCTACTGTTGGGCAGACTTGGCTGGTCCTACAGCAGACTCTCAATAGTCCATGTTTTAGCTCTTCACACAGCACACGTTCATTTAAGCTGTCCCTTTGTTTTTCTCTTCACATGGCAAACATTCCTTTATTTCTTCCACATAGAAATAGTTTGTTTATTTACCTTGAGAAGTCTTCACAAATGGTTACCCTCCTTAGCGCACATCACTTCAGGGGGTCTTCTCCCATGCTCACACAGCTTGTCGGGAGGCACACATTTAATTTCCCCTTCACACAGGAAATGTCCATTGGTTTCTTTTCACCTAGAAACGATCCAAGACCTCACTTCGAGTAGTCTTCACACTTGTTACCCTCCTCAGCTTCACATCGATTCCGGAGGTCTTCCCCATGCTCACACAGCTTTCAGGGGGCACACGTCTGTCTGTCCTCCTCTCCCAGCCCACACGGTGACAGGAGGCAGCAATCCTTAGACTTCCTTTGGACAAATTATAGAGGCCTTCATTTCCTCATTCCGAACAGCTGAAAGCCTTTCAACTTCCTTAAGCCAGTTCTGGCTACCTTTGCAGCCGACACCCTATAGTAATTAGTGAATTTTCTGAACCAGGTGGAAATGTATCTCCTGTCTGTGACTACATCCACAGATTTACCTGACTTCCTGTCACATACCCCCCCTCTTGTTTCAACCCTAGGGTTGGGACACAGATTTCCAGACACGCATGTGTCAGGCACTTCTCTTGACTCTCACTGATAAGCCTCCTATTATCCTCAAGCTTCCGGATGAAACTGTTTCTGTCATCTTCATAGACAGATTTCTTATAAGTGTCACACAGCTTGTCCCTCATAACCGTCTGTCCTATCCACCAAGGAGGTCAGTGATCCATAGGCAACTCAATTGGGCTAGTCTTAATGTCTTCAACATTCTTGAGCCGCCTCTCTCTGCAATCAACAAATGATATCCACAAAACTTTGAGAACCTCTGCTTCACTTGGCTTTGTTCCAAGTAGGGACTCTTGAGGTCCCTCTGTGACTTGAGTTGCCTCTCCATACAGCTGTACACAATCATTGAGTCTTTGTTTCTTGAGCTTAGCTTGCTCTAAGATGCTGTGCAGAGGGCCTTCCATTTGCAACAACAGGCGGTCACACATTTCTTCAAAGTGACCCCTGTTCCTTTTTCCAGAGACATCATCAACTTTCCTTCCACCAACACATGGGTCAAAGGCAACAACACAGTCTATTACAGGTTTCTTCAATGCACTTTCTGCTGAACTATTTGACCACTCAAGGTCACCTAGTTCCTTTTCTTTATCTGAACTCCACATGGAATGTATCTCAAGATCACGCTCAAACTTCTGCCACCTGTCTTTCACCAGTTCCATTTTGGAAATATTCCCTGAAAGGCACTTGAAATTCATTTGCTTCACGTTTTCACCAACAGCCTTAGTCATCTCCACTAGGTGGCGTTTGCTTTTTTCTCCCAGATTTATATCACTTGCTTTAGTTTTCTCCGCTTTAGTTTTCTCCACTAGGTTTTCAGCCTGAACTGAGAAATCATCACATTTCTTACTCAGCTCCTTTGTTTGCTGAAGTTCTAATGATACATTTTCTAATGCTTGAAGTTTTTGAAGGAACGGTTTATTCCAAAGGGGTGATTCAAGCCACATGTCATCACATTTCTGAGGCTCACTCAGGACAGACCCCAAAACACTGATCCTTTTAAAAACTGCATCAGGCACACTATCCCCTCTTTGGGACAGATCCTCTGTTGCCTGTAATTCCTCTTGAAGCAACGGAATCTTCATCTCTTCTACTTGCTGTGCTAAGGCTCGCTTAGACTTTTCTAGCTCCTGAACGCTTTTCCCAACATCATCCTTGGAGCTGACCAATTCTTCCATTTCTGTACGCAGCTGTTTGTTAACACTTTCTAGTTCAGCCTTACACTCTAGAGCTTCTTCCAAGGAGCGAGCCAAGAACAGGGCTTTGCTCTCGTTATCACGTGCCTCCGTTTCTGCACGGTCGCGTTCTTCTGCATATTTTGCAGACAGTCTTCTCCTCACCAAGCATCTGATCCAACTTCTTTTTCACATTTTCAACATTTTCTAATGAACTAACGCTTTCTTCCATGCATTTTTTCATATCCGCTATCTGAGCTTGCAATGTTGCAACTTGCTCTGATAGGTTTTTCTTTGCTTCCTCCTCCTCTTCTAATTGTTCCAGGAAGCCATTTTTCTCATCTTCCATTTGTTTGAGCTTTGTGCTAAAACTCAGCCTTTGACACCTCTCTTCCTGTAAGAGTTCCTGCATGTCTTACAGCTGCGATTCCAAGATAGAAAAATCTTCCGCAATTTCTCTAGATTTGCTGTCTGCTTGAGAAAGCTGATTTGTGACATTGTTCAACTCAACCTGCAGTCGGTTTGCCTTCTCTGACAGCTTAGCACACAATTGGTCACCTTCTGACACCTTGACTTGCGATTCCTGCAGCTGTGTCTCTACTTTTTTTCTCTTGTGTTCAGAATCTCCTTTTCCCTGCATAAGAGCTTTCACCTCATTGGCTAGCTTCTGGGAATGAGACTGTAATTCTGCCACACAGGCTTCTTTCTCCTTTAACTGCTGCTGGACACGTTGGACTTCATCTTTCCAACTTTCACAGTCCGTACGCAATTCATCTACCACACTTCTCAAAGTGGTGAGCTCACACACAGTACTCAGTAATTTAGCCTCTCTCTCACTTTTCTCCTTGTCGCTGAGAGACAATGTCGTTTTCAGAGCGACATTCTGTTCCTCCACCCCCTGCAGGTCTATTTTTGTAGCTTCCAAAGACTGAAAACTTTTTTTCCAGCTGATTACGCAACTCCAACATATCACACATACTTTGCTTCTGCAAAGTCTGAATTTCACTTTCCTTTTCCATGAGGATGGTATCTTTCTCCATTATAGTCTCTCTGCGTTTGTGCAACTCGGAAAAAAGAAGAGCAGTGGATTCTTCCCACTGGAACACCTGAGCCTGTACGTTTCTATGCTCCACCCTAAGCAACTCCAGGGCGTGTTCCTTTTCTTCCATTTTCCGTTTCAAGGCATCCAACTCAGCCCTGCACACATACTCGGTTTCCTCCAAACCGATGGCCTCCATTGGCTGCTGGCGTCTCTGTTTCCAGCCTGCCATGCTCTCTTGGTGAGCCTTTTGTTGAGCTGCAAAGCTCCACTGAAAATCCACATTTGCTTCAGGGTTGCTAGGGACAACAACCTTTCTCTTTAGCAGATTCTGTTCAGGCATGGATGGGGCTCGTTCAGACGGTAGCATCCCCTCCATCCATAGAATCCGGTCTCTAATTTCAGCGATCTTTGCATCTTTCAGGCGTTTTGATCGCCCCATCTTCAATAACTCCACAATAAATTTTTCACAGTCCAGCAAAAAATTTTGAGACCACTGTCCCTTTAAAACTTAGTAGTTTTTTCTCTCTCTTGCAGGATCTCCTTTCCTGTACACACAGTTTGGGCAGTCCCTTGCACCAGACACAGTTCATCAAAACATTTTGAGACCGCTGTCTCTTTAAAACACGTTTTTTTTCTCTTTCAGGATCTTCTCTGCTGCACACATAAATTGTGCAATCTCATGCACCAGACAAAGTTCATCAAACATATGCACTTCTTTGCAGGGATCTCTGCTTCTGCCCACTGCATACCTCCACCATATGTAGGGTTTCACTCAGTGGTAGGCGTGGATGACCCCTTTGGGGGTGCGTTTTCACAGAGAGATAGCCGAGCAGTGGTTGCAAACAACACTTTGATTTATTCATGCAATTTACTTCACACAATTGCAAGCCTCAAAACAACCAAAATAAAATAAAACAAAATAAATCCTTGCCACTGTGGGCGGCTACCTTCTCACACACTGTAACCTAGCTAATGAAGTCTGTCCCCAACCTACTGTTGGGCAGACTTGGCTGGTCATACAGCAGACTCTCAATAGTCCATGTTTTATCTCTTCACACAGCACATGTTCATTTAAGCTGTCCCTTTGTTTTTCTCTTCACATGGCAAACATTCCTTTATTTCTTATACATAGAAATAGTTCGTTTATTTACCTTGAGAAGTCTTCACAACTGGTTACCCTCCTTAGCGCACATCACTTCAGGGGGTCTTCTCCCATGCTCACACAGCTTGTCGGGAGGCACACATTTAATTTCCCCTTCACACAGGAAATGTCCATTGGTTTCTTTTCACCTAGAAACGATCCAAGACCTCACTTCGAGTAGTCTTCACACTTGTTACCCTCCTCAGCTTCACATCGCTTACGGAGGTCTTCCCCATGCTCACACAGCTTTCAGGGGGCACACGTCTGTCTGTCCTGCTCTCCCAGCCCACACGGTGACAGGAGGCAGCAATCGTTAGACTTCCTTTGGACAAATTATAGAGGCCTTCATTTCCTCATTACGAACAGCTGAAGGCCCTTCAACTTCCTTAAGCCAGTTCTGGCTACCTTTGCAGCCGACACCCTATAGTAATTAGTGAATTTTCTGAACCAGGTGGAAATGTATCTCCTGTCTGTGACTACATCCACAGATTTACCTGACTTCCTGTCACACTGACCAACGGAATCGAACCTGCTGGTGAGTCAACTGGGTGATGGGTGAAATGATCGTGGAGAATCCTTTCATGAACCTTCTGTAAAAATTGGCAAAGCCTACAAGCCGTTGGACACCTTTCTTGTCGCAAGGTGCTGGCCAATCTAAAATTGATTTTACTTTCTGTGAATCCATGGAGATTCCATTTGTGGAGATAATAAGTCCTAGAAACTGAATGGAATCTTTTTCAAAATCACACTTTTCTGCCTTTACATAAAGTCCATGCTTCCTCAAGGTGGCAAGCACCCTCTTAACATGAGTCCGATGGAGTTCCAGGGGGGCAGAAAAGATGAGGATGTCATCCAGATAGACAATCAGAAAGTTGTCCAGGAATTCTCTGAAGATGTCGTTCACGAGATGTTGAAAAGTGGCTGGGGGGTTGCATAGCCCAAATGGCATAACCAAGTACTCAAAATGGCAAAATCGAGTTCTGAACGCTGTCTTCCACTCATCCCCCTCTCGGATACGAACTAGGTTATAGGCTCCTCGAAGATCAAGTTTGGTGAAAATCCGGGCAAACCGGAAACGCTGAAAAAGTTCAGGAATAAGGGGAAGAGGATACCGGTTCTTAACAGTAACTTTGTTGAGTTCTCGGTAATCCACACAGGGTCTTAAAGAGCCATCTTTTTTCTCCACAAAGAATATACCAGCCCCAGCAGGAGAGGAGGAGGGACGAATGAACCCCTTCTCCAAGTTCTCATTGACCTAGACTCTGAGGGCTTTAAGTTCATTCTCAGATAAAGGGAATATCCTTCCAAACGGGATCTCAGTAGTTCTATGGGACAATCATAGGAGCGGTGAGGGGGAAGGACCTCAGCTTTTTTCTTGTCAAAAACATCCATGAATTCTTAATAGGCTGCAGGAATGCTTAAAGGGGTATCGGGTACTGGTTGAACGGCCAAGCAGGTAGAAGAATTATTGGGTCTGGGAGGGAGGCAGTGATTCTGGCAGTACTCAGAAGTGAAGAGGATCTCTTTCTTTACCCAGTTAATCTGAGGGTTGTGGGCTTGCAGCCATGGGAGTCCTAGGATGATGGGAAACATGAGTGAGGATAACACATCAAAATGAACAAACTCTTGATGGCCGGAGTCCGTTGTAGTGAGGATAGGACAAGTCTCCTGGGTAACTGGTTCGGAGCTGGGCAGGGAACCATCGGCTAAGTGAACCTCAAGTCTCTGTTTCCTAGGCTGTAAGGAGATACACAGTCTTTTAGCCAATGCAAAGTCCAAAAAACAGCTGTATGCCCTGGAATCAACGATCGCCAGGAGCCAAACCTTCCCTTCTGCCACCTGTAGGGAGACAGGGAGAACAAGGTGAGAGGAGGAAGGCTCAGAGACTTGACAGTTCAGAGAACTTCGTAGGTAAGACTTACTGGGTCTCACAGGGCAATTGCGCAGGAAATGGCCGACCCCTCCGCAGTAGAGGCAGAGGTTGGCCTGCCGGCGGCGTTGTCTCTCCTCAGGAGTCAGGGAAGAGAGAATCAAGTCGATCTGCATAGATTCCCCTTCCGTGACCATGGTAGTAGGTGACCCAGTGGGAGGTGCAGCAGCAGATGGGACCTTAGGCAGTACCCAGGTGGGTCGGGAGCCTTGGTAACATTCAGAATGTCGTCAGAATAAGAGAAGCAGGGGTTTCAACACGAGCCAGTTCATCCTTGAGGTTTTTGGACAGTCCATGGCGGTATTGATACTTAAGAGCTGCCTCATTCCAATCAGTGTCTGCAGCCCACCTGCGGAAATCAACAGTGTAGTCCTCCGCTGGTTGTTTACCCTGTTGCAAGGCATGCAAGGCTGACTCGGCAGTAGCAGCACGTTGGGGGTCCTCATAAAGTTGAGCCATTGCCTCAAAGAAGGAGATCACAGAGTTCAGTATGGGACTCTTTTGTTCCAGAAGGTTATGAGCCCAAGTTTGGGGTTCCTCAGACAATAGGGAGATTATGAACCCTACTTTCACAGTCTCTGAGGAAAAGGTTCTAGGCTGGAGAGCCAAGTACAGTAGACAAGCATTCTTAAAGGCCCTGAATTTCTTTCGTTCTCTGCGAAAACGTTCAGGTGTTTGCACCCGTGGCTGAGGTGGGGGCGCCATGGCCAAATGTGGAGAACTGGGGTGCTCTTGTTGTGAGGAGGCAGAATCGGATCTGGCAGAGGGCTGGTTGGGATCAGCAGGAGAAGGAGAAGTCATTAACTGCTGCAGACGTCCTTCCAACTGAAAGTAGCCCTCTTGAAACCTCTGGACTGCTTGGGTCAGGGTGGTAACTTGTTGGCATAGAGCCTCAAGCAGGGAAGCACCTCTGTCGGCCTTAGACATGGCTGTATTATACTGTCACGACTCTGGTTGGAGGCCGAAGTGCAGAGAGGGCTTCCCTTGCAGCTCAGTGCGAGTCACCCCGGGAAGTGGTACAGGAGGTGAAGCCTCCCAAGAAGCACAGGTCGCCTATGGTGAACACCAGATGATTCACAGGAACTCCGGGTTTAGCGGGCAACAATGAGCAGTAGTAAAAGCCGGGCAGAGGGTCATGCACAGGTGATCAGTCCAAGAGCAAGACAAGTAGCAGCACAGGGACAAGACGGGGTCATACACAGGAGAACAGGCAGGCAGAAGCAGAGTCCTTTAGGCAAGCCGGGGTCATACACTGGAAATCAGAGCAGATTAGTAGCAAGAGCAAAGTCCGTAAGGCAAGCCGAGGGTCAAACACCAGGAGAAAGATCAGACAGGTCAGAAGCAAGCCGGGTCACAACAGGAAGTCCAAGGAAGTAAACAAGGTTCAGGTCACAGGAAGCTGATGATGATCCAGCAATTAGATTGATCCAGAGGAGGGTTTATATAGGCCAGCAAATGAGCTTAATTGGCAAGCTGTGCACCGCCACGCCATGCGCATGCACACACACATGCGCACAGGTGTTCATCTGTAGCGTCCATGAATAGTACTGGCAGTAACGCCAGTATTTCTATGGCTATGTCCCTGACATATATATATATATATATATATATACATGTATATACTGTATATACATAAATATGGCAGGGGGACATGATTACTGTGCTGGAGGGTCTGAGCGAGGAAGAAGGATGTCAATAATCTTCCTTCTTCCCCCTCAGTTCTTCCCCGATTCACCACCTCCAGGCTGGTGAATCCGGGAGTGTGAATTCTGGCACAGATCGCCAGTGAAGTGCGGAGATCGCAGCTTCATAAACTGGCCATTTCTGTGTCAGTCAATGACAGATTCTCCATGTGTGGAGATGATCAGCGGAGAACATGTTCTCCCCCGATCATCTCTGTTTCATAAACCGATAATGATCAGAGATGATCTGCGATCATCAGGATCACTGCTCATCTCAGTTTCATAAAAGGACACCCAAATATTTTGTGCACAATACACTATATTATGACATTCAAGTTGAAGGGTTTTAACATAAAATGTGGCTAGTTCAAAAAATCCAAAGTGTGACATATCAGGCAATAGTTGCACAATCTGCACACACTTTTTTGTTTTTGTTTTTTGTCTTTACCACTTTTTCTTTGTCTTCACTTTACTTCACACACTGCTCATACCGAGTATTTTGTTTCACTTTTGGGCACATCTCCTCCCTTAATCCCTGCACCATCCCTTACATTTACGTCCTTGTTGCTGTACATTCCATGCATAATTATATTTAATATATTTATGATGTGGTTTATTTTTACATTGCTACAACCTACATATATCTATTTTATTTTTATTTTATTTCTTTATTTTTTTATTTTATTTTATATTTATTTTAGTCAGTGATCTTGGACATCTGGCACTTAACTCTACACACCCATACCAATTTCTTGTCCCTCATCCTCTCCCGGCTGGGTGTTTCTGGGTCCCTTTTACATCAGCTCCTGGATCAGGCGTTTATACCGCCACTGGATGTCAGTGTCTCTTCGCTGTCCAGGCTGATGTAATTCAAGCATGTACTACATTTGTGCCTGTACCTTTGTTTGGCTTGGTTAACGTTTTATGTACCATGTTACATGATGACATTTTTTACACTAATCATTAAATTGAGATGACATTTACTCTATTGAGTGGCCACCTGTGTTTGCCTCATTTAAAGTCCCAGGGTAACCTTCCCTTTCTGTATGTACAAAATCTGCACAAAGGCCTGGTTTACACCTATGTGTTTTTCTTCAGTGCATTTCCAGTTTTGCAGAAATGCATTACAGTCCATTTAACATGATTTCCTATGGGTCTCGTTCACATCTCTGTGTTTTCCACTGGTGCATTTTTTGGAAAGGGGTGGGATTTTGTTTTTTCCCGCAGCAGGTTACATTTTTGGTTCCATAGCCCTTTTTGGAAACGCAGCAGAAGTGCATCAAAAATGTTTCATCTCTGATGCGTTTTTGCTGGTTTCTCCTGCATGACAACAGACACCTTCCAACAACACAAACTGCATCAAAAATGCATGTGAAAAAAAATGCACCACACCAGGAAAGCAGCAACTTCCATAGGTGTGAACCAGGCCTAAAGAAATATTTTTTTTTAGAAAATGAGCTTGTCAGTGTTTGGCATAATGGAGTGTAGTATCGCACCATGAGGATTTTGGTTCAAGACATTCAAGATCATAGTTTCTACACCTAATAAACTACACTATATTATCAAAAATATTGGGGCGCCTGCCTTTACCTGCATATGAACTTTAATGGCATCCCAGTCTTAGTCCATAGGGTTCAATATTGAGTTGGCTCGCCCTTTGCAGCTATAACAGCTTCAACTCTTCTGGGAAGGCTGTCCACAAGGTTTAGGAGTGTGTCTATAGGAATGTTTGACCAGTCTTCCAGAAGCCCACTTGTGAAGTCAGGCACTGATGTTGGATGAGAAGGCCTGGCTTGCAGTCTTCTCTCTAATTCATCCCCAAGATGTTCTATCGCGTTGAGGTCAGGACTCTGTGCAGGCTAGTCAAGTTCCTGTTCCCCAAACTCGCTCATCTACACTATATTGCCAAAAGCATTGGGCCACCCCCCCCCCAAATCATTTGGTGGAGTGGGATTATTGTGTGGGGTTCTTTTTTAGGGGTTGGGCTTGGCCCCTTAGTTCCGGTGACGGAAACTCTTAAGACGTCAGCATACCAAGACATTTTGGAAAATGTCATGTTCCCAACCTTGTGGAAACAATTTGGGGATGGCCCCATTCTGTTCGAACATGACTGTGCACCAGTACACAAAGCAAGGTCCATAAAGACAAGGATGAGTGAGTTTGGGGTGGAGGAACTTGACTGACCTGCACAAAGTCCTGACCTCAACCCCATAGAACACCTTTGGAATGAATTGGAGGCAGGCCTTCTCCTCTATCATCAGTGCCTGACCTCACAAATGCGCTTCTGGAAGAATGTCTATGGGAATGTTTGACCACAATCCTAAACCTTGTGGAAAGCCTTCTCAGAAGAGTTGAAGCTGTTATAGCTGCAAAGGGTGGGCCAACTCAATATTGAACCCTACGGACTGAAGCCCCGTACACACGATCAGATTATCGAACGATCTGTCGTCCGTTTTTTGTGGCATGCTAGTCTGATGTGGAAAGTGAAGAGGTTATTTTCATACGAATTTTCCCGTACGACAGATTTCTACTTCAGAAATGATCTCATGTGCTGGATTGCTTTGTATGTGTTCTTTTGCCTCTGAGCATGCCTAGTCTTGCTGTTAAGATTTTTTTCCATCTAAATCTGTACTAATGAGATGAAAATCGGACGTTGTATTACGGACAACAAAAATTATATAGCCTGCACATCAGGATTTTGTCAGCCGAAAAGTCGGAGTCGGCTGTCGAAAGCACCATACTAACAATCCGAAAATCGGAAAATTTTTGTTGTCCGAAATACAACGTCCGATTTGCATCTCATTAGTACAGATTTTGACGGAAAAAAATCTTAAGAGCAAGACTAGGCATGCTCAGAGAGAAAGAACACATACAAAGCAATCCAACACATGACATCACTTCTGAAGTAGAATTCTGTTGTACGAGAAAATTCATATGAAAAAAAACCTCTTCACTTTCCACATTAGACTAGCATGCCACAAAAAACGGATGACAGATCGTTCGATAATCTGATTGTGTGTACGGAACTTAAGACTGGGATGCCATTAAAGTTCATGTGCGTGTAAAGGCAGGCGTCCCAATACTTTTGGTAATATAGTGTATATACACAGACATTTTAAAATGTTTCAAAAACATGAACAGTGTCAGTAGGGTAGAGGTTGGTGTCTGTAGTAAAGGCAATTTTGGTAATATGGTGTATATCTATGACATAATATTTTTTGTGAAATGCAATGCACCACAATCAGATGTGCTGTGCGACATTCTACTAAAATTCATAAAATTCATAATCATAGTTTATTGGGTAAGTCTGTGTATCAGTTTGTGGACCTGAATCTTCCAAAAAAAAAATTTTTCATTAGGTGCCAAATTTGTTTTAAAAGAATTGGCTGTGCGTCTGTTATTTTGGTAGAGAGGAAACATTTACCGTAATTAAATAATGATTATGAATGAGTTCAGTTACAGTGGATAAAATGAAGCCTGAATATTGCACGATGATCCCCTTTAAGCTTCTTTGTCTTTTGTATTATTTAGCTGCAAAACAATAACATCCAAAAGCATTAAATTACAGTTTATCCAGAACAAGAAAATTTTAAGACTGCGTTCACACACACATTAGATGCAAAGATCATCCAATATCCGTGTTGTTCCAGCCAACATTCAGGCTTTACTGCCACAAAAATGTCAAATATTTTACTTCTTTTAAAGAGAAATTGTCAGTTAAAAAAAATATTTAGGTATACAGTGCAAGAAATGTGAAAGAAGAGGACAGGGGCGGACTGACAACTCATGGGGCCCCCGGGCAATGGGAGACCATGGGGCTCCCTGTGTCCCTGGCCACACTCAGGCCACACCCACACAAAGCCCCACCTACATATTGCACTGCTCGTAAATTCGTTAAAGCAGAAATATAAGAAAAGCAGCTAAACTGTAAAGCTCAAAGGTGAAAGATCAAAGGTCTGTTTAGGATCCTGGCATATCACCAAAGCCTCCCAACTGGGTTCATAAAAAAAGTTGTAAAAGGTAATAAAAAAAAAAATTGTATAACAAAATAATAAAATAAATTGGTATAAAATGTTAAAAAATATAAGACTACTGACCCCCATCCACTGCCCTACTGACACTGTACACTGCCCTGTTGACATCATCCACTGCTCTACTGAGACCATCCACTGCCCTACTGACACTGTACACTGCCCTATTGACATCATCCATTGCCCTACTGACACCACTCACTGCCCTAATGACACCATCCACTTCTCTACTGACACCTTCCTCTGCCCTACTGATACCATCCACTGCTCTACTGACACCATCCACTGCCCTACTGACACCTTCCTCTGCCCTACTGACACCTTCCTCTGCCCTACTGACACCTTCCTCTGCCCTACCGACACCGTCCACTGCCCTACTGACCCCGTCCACTGCTCTACTGACACCATCCACTGCTCTGCTTACCCTGTCCACTGATCTGCTGTCACTGTCCACTGTCCTTCTGACACCATCCACTGCCCTACTGACACGTCCTCTGCCCTACTGACACCCCTCCTCTGCCCTACTGATACCATCCACTGCTCTACTGATACCATCCACTGCCCTACTGACCCCATCCACTGTTCTACTGACACCCCATCCTCTGCCCTACTGATACCATCCACTGCTCTACTGGCACCATCCACTGCTCTTCTGACACCATAAACTGCCCTACTGACACCATCCACTGCCCTACTGACAACATCCACTGCCCTACTGACACCGTCCACTGCCCTACTGACACCGTCCACTGCCCTACTGACACCATCCACTGCTCTACTGACACCATCCACTGCTCTACTGACACTGTCCACTGCTCTACTGACACCATCCACTGCTCTACTGATACCATCCACTGCCCTACTGATGCCATCCACTGTTCTACTGACACCCCCTCCTCTGCCCTACTGACACAACTCACTGCTTTACTGACACCATCCACTGCCCTACTGACACCATCCACTGCCCTACTTACACCGTCCACTGCCCTACTGACACCATCCACTGCTCTACTGACACCATCCACTGCTTTACTGAGACCTCCTCCTCTGCCCTACTGACACGATCCACTGCCCACCTGACTGACATTACCAGGGTTGCAAAGATCGCGACCAGGCTCTGGCATTTTGCTACCATGGGGGGGCCCAAAACAGCAGGAAGGAGGCCCGCCGCTGAACATGTGAAAGAGTCCTGCTATGGGATCATAACAAAGAAACCTGAAATGGGAGCAAAGGGCCTCAGAAATCAGTGGGAAGGGTCCAGGCTGGAGGTCAGGGGGGACCCATAGGTTCTTGCACTGGGGCCCTGAAAGTGCTAGTTACGCCTTTGTCAGCAACCATATAGCAAGTCAGCTTTCTATGCTCAGTGTAAGAAAATCAGTGAGCAGAGGCAAGAATTTTACTTTACATAAGCTTTAATGCAAGAACAGAGGATAGCAGCAGTGTAGCATTTCCTTGCAGCAGATAAGCAATGGTTAACACTCAGGCTCTTCCACGGATGTCAGCAAGTCAGAGCGGTCATACGGAGAGCAGAGCAGAAAGCTTTACCGACTTTCAATTCTACTTCCAGCTTGCTGGTCCATCAAATTTGAAATTCTGTCTGGGCACTCCCACATGAAATGTTGTTTTTACGATCCATAGCAAAAAGTGTAACAAAACCTTTGGAGCACGGAGCTGCTATGTATTCCTCTGTCCCATGCCTGCTCCAGATCACACCAAATTGTCTGTGTTAGACCCAGCTTCACTACAATTCTGATAGCTTCCCTGAGTATAGTGATATGGTAAGCATCATGGGGCCCCCTACCTGGCCCGGGCCCTCGGGCAGTGCCCGAATGCCCGTATGGTCAGTTCGCCCCTGGAAGAGGAATAACATTTACCACTCCTGTCCCTGGTGTCTCCAATCCTTTCATTCTTAGCCCTCGTTTACATTGATCCCTGCTTTGAAATTGTGCGACTTCATCTAAACTCGCACGATTTCAAATCCGCATTTCAGTCCAATTTCGGGGGTGACTTGAAAGACATCTGTGCAGGTTCATGCACAGATGTCTACAGAAGTTGCCCCTGAAGTCACCAAAAGTAGTGCAGGAACTACTTTTCGAAATCAGTGAGGCGCCGCAAAGTCTGGATGGTCCAATTGCCGGTGTTCCGTGAGAATTACCTACCCGTGAGAAAAACCTACCCCTCGTCACTTCCGGTGTACGAAGTGTGTGTAACGCGGCGGTTTACATTAAAACAGCTCGCCAGAAATATGAGTCATCTCCGCTGCTATCCCTGACACTTCCCTGGTCTCGGCTACTAAAAATAAAACCGGCGGCGGCTGTATGACAACATTAATCACGGAGCCGAGAGCCGCTTTTATATTTAGTAGACAAGATCAGGGAAGTGACAGGGACAGGAGCGGAGCTTACTCATATTGCAGCACAGCTGTTTTAATGTACCCGCCGCGATGGTAGGTTTTTTTCACGGAACAATCATCATTTCATACTAGTGCGCATGCGCACTAGGGGCTGTGAGCATGCGCACTGCCAGGGTAGGTTTTTCTCACGGGGTAGGTAATTCTCACGTTACACCGGCCATAGGCTGCGATTTGACATGCAAATTGACCTGTCATATTGCATGTCAAACTGCACCGGTGTGAAAGGGGGCTTAAAGTGATTGTAAAGTCTCATTTTTTTTTCTTTTAAAATAACAAACATGTTATACTTACCTCCTCTGTGCAGTTGGTTTTGCACAGAGCAGCTCAGATGCTCCTCTTCTCGGGTCCCCCTTCACTACTTAAATAACAAACATCTGTCTAGTGGATGGAATTGGATGACAGTGGAATGTAAACAGACAAGTGGTCGGTTTCCATCCGACAGCCCATAGAGAACAGCGGGCTGTGTCACCCGCCTGCTTAGTGGGGATCAGCAGACAGATTCCCCGCTGAGCAGGCAGATACACTGTCAGAGTCTGCCTCGTGTGAAAGGGGCCTAGGTTTAAAGCGGGGTTCCGCTCCCATGAAAAAATTAAAAGTCGGCAGCTACAATTACTGAAGCTGCTGACTTTTAAATAGTAGAACATACCTGTCCAGGGAGCCCGCGATGTCGGCACCCAAAGCCAATTTTTGTATCAGCTCTCGGGTGCTGCCGCCACCATCCGAGGTAAGGGAACCCAGAAGAGAAGCCTTTCAGGCTTCACTGCTGGTTCCCTACTGTGCATGCGCAAAGCGCGCTGCTCTTTGTAATTGGCCTGGCGGCAGAGGAAAAAGGAGGGGGGTGAATTTCCGAGGGACAGAGCCACAGGGCTGTCTCCCGGAAGTGGGGAGGGGTACCTGTCAAAAACAGGTACTTGTTCTCCCCTCCCCCCTGAAAGGTGCCAAATGTGGCACCAGAGGGGGGTAGAGAGAGCATATAAGCAGAGTTCCACTTTTTGGCTTTAAGTGATTGTAAAGTCTTGTTTTTTTTTTGTTTTATGGTTTTGCACATGACAGCCCAAATCCTCCCCTTCTCGGGTCCCTCTTCACTGCTCCTGACCCCTCCCTCCTGTTGAGTGCCCCCACAGCAAGCAGCTTGCTATGGGGGCACCCGAGCCGTCTCACGTCTCCCTGTGTCCATTCAGACATGGAGCTGCTGTTTGGCCCCACCCTCTCTCTCTCCTGATTGGCTGACTGAATTTGATTGACAGCAGTGGGAGCTAATGGCGCTGTGCTGCTGTCTCAGCCAATCAGGAGGGCAGTCCGTGGTTGCCGAGAAACTCCTGCAACATTGCTAGAACTAGATGAGGCTTAGGTAAGTATTTGGGGGCTGAGGGTGGCTGCTGCACATAGAAAGTTTTTTGTATTCTAATACATAGAATGCATTACGATAAAAAGACCTTCTGACTTTAAAGTGGTTCTAAAGCCTCAAGGTTTTTTACCCTAATGCATTACCCTACCCTAACCCTAATATGTATTAAGATAAAAATACTTCTCTGCTGCAGGAGCTTCCCCTTATTCCTACCTGAGCCCGATCCGATCCAGCAATGTTCACAAGAGCAGCAGCCCTGTCTTCCTTCTCATTGGATAGATTGATATCAGTAGCAGCCATTGGCTCCCACTCCTGTCAATCAACTCCAGAGATGATGGAGCAGTGGGAGGGGCAGAGTCCCACTAGCTGTGTCAATGGACGCAGCAGCGGGGCTCGGGAGTGAGTATGCCTGAGTGCCCCCATGGAAAGTGGTCCACGCTGGCAGAAGACCTGAGAAGAGGAGGTTCGGGGGCCACTCTGTACAATTCTATTGCACAGAGCAGGTAAGTATAGAGATGTTTGTTATTTATTTATTTATTTCCTGCACAATTGCTGTAAGCAGCTCATAGATGATTCTGTTTTTTTCTTTCAACGAGCAGGTTGGATGAAAAAAGACTGACCTAATTCCCCCATTAATACATTGTAGGTGGATGCAGGAATCTTCCACCTAAGCTATTGTATTCTGACAGCTTCCCCTCCCCACAATCAGAATACACTGACCAGCACAACCGGCTATGGCCTGTGGCGCTAATTAAGTACAAGTATTAGGTACTAACCTCCCTGCCCCTACATGGATTGAAATTTGGCTGGTTCAACATGTATGGTTGGCTTTAGGCTGCCCAAAGATCTCTCTTTTTTCGATAGATTTCTTGTATTTTTTTTGGTCAACCAGCTGTCTGATGGAAAGATTTTCTATCAGATTCCCGCATCCACACAAGCAAGGTGGATGGAGACATTGGGGGCAACTGATTGGCTACAGAACATGCTTCCAAAAGTCTAATTCAACAAAAGTCAATCGTTAGAACAACTTCTAACAAGCAGGAATATCCAAAGGTGGATCAAAGTTCAGCGTGTCCCTGCTGAATCGGCCAAATGTTGATCCATCTGTAGCCAGCTTTAAAGTGGAAGGAAAATCCACTTTGGGACTTATAACTAAAGAAAGCTTATAATAAAGCTTACCTGGAGGTAAAATTAATATCTTCTAAGGGTCGATTCACACCTATGCATGCTTTGAGCTTTTCTGTAGTGCTTTTTGCTGTGCTATCCACGTTTTTCATGCTTTCTTTTTTTTTTTTTTTTTCATTCAATAGGTTTTTATTGAGTTTTTACATAAGCAAATATTAGAACAAATATAACAGGAATTACAGTTTTAGTATAATTGATAGCCCGGTTAATGGCTTGGTGGACTTCAGTTTTTCATGCTTTCTATCTGGAAAATTTGTTGTTGTTTTTTTTTTTAGCTTCTTTGAGCTCCTTTGAGCTTTTTTGAGGATAAGCTATTTTTTTCCACAAACCCTCCCCTCAGCTTATTTTTTATATTTTGTTGTGTGTTTTCGAGCTTTGCATTGAGATTTTTCATGCTCCTTCATTTTTTTCGTGCAATTTTGAGCATTTTGGGCATTTAGGCATCTTTTTTTGCTCGAAAGCTCTTCTCAAATATGAGAGTTTGGTGTTTTTTTTTCTTTCTGTCTGTAAGGCCTGATGTACACTGTTGATGATAAATGGACATTTAGGAGCAGTTGGGCGTTTTTTTCAGCAGCCCCTGAACTTTCCTCTATGTTATCTTATCTGTCCATATACACTGAGACGTTTATAGTTATTTAGAGGCAGTGAGTTTAGTGGCATTTTTTTTAAAGCCAAAAAATGCGTTGAGACAGAAGTTTATTGGCATTTAAAATGCCAAATGCTTGTAACAGCGTGCAAACACGTCTAAACGCGATACCTCGCGTTTATAAGTGTTTTTTTTTTTCAGGTGTTTTCAATGGGGATACATTTCTGACCATTTTACGATGTAAGAACGCTTCTAAATGCAAACGCTGCTAAACGCACTTAACGCGGCATTTAAATGCGGCAGAACTGACATTTTAACCATGCGTTACTATCTGTCAAGTTCCAGCGTTCAGGAGAGTTTTTCAAATGTCCGTATACATGAAGCCTAAGAGTATATGCCTGCAATCTCCTGAAAACATAGTGTGCATGGACATATTTGCTAACATGGAGGGGTGTTTCCAAGCAGAAAAAATGAGAGCTCAAAAAAGCTCAAAAGCCTGTAGGAGCCGCTTCTTTGAGCTGTCGTGTGCATAAGCCCTTAGAGTGACAAGAAATAACGCATTTACATTCATACCATCTTTTATGATGGCATTCAGATAATTGATGCATTGAGATTATGTTATTATGTTATTAGTGAATCAGTCACTTAAAGTAACAGTGCACCATTTTTACACACATTATGAAATTACCTTGCAGGGGGACCGGACTTTTACTTTTGCTTTAACCACTTCGGCTCCAGGAGGTCCCCCCCCCCTTCTGACCATGCCATTTTTTTCGATTGCTTTAACTGACAATTGTACAGTCAAGTGACACCAGGCCCGGACTGGGACAAAAAATAGGTTCGGGTATTTTAGAATGAGCAGCCAATGTTTCCAGGGACCGGGGGTGGGGGGGGAGGGGGGGGATTTGCAGGGGGTGGCTGGTGACGGGATATTCAGAGTAGGTCCTCTAATGTACAGGTGTTTAAGACTTTTTGGTAGTCTAGCCGCACACAGGACCCTGAAAACCAATCACTGCCTTCAGGTTTTCTAAGGGTGTAAATTGTTGATTTCACTCCTCACTACCTATCACAGTTTCAGGGGCCATAAAATACCAAGACAGCACAATCCCCCCCCCCCCGCCCAAATGACCCCTTTTCAGAGAGTAGACACCCTTAGCTTTTTACTGAAAAGCATGTTGGGTATTTTGAAGATCTCACTTTTTGTCACAAAGTTTTGAAAATTGAAAAAAGAAAAAAAAAATGTTCTTTTCTTTCTTCATTTTTCAAAACAAATGAGAGCTACAAAATACTCACCATGCCTCTTAGAAAATACTTTGGGGTGTCTACCTTCTGAAAAGGGGTACTTTGAGGGGGGGGAGGTTGCTATCTTGGCATTTCATGGCCTCCGAAACTGTGACAGGTAGTGAGGAGTGAAATCAACAATTTACACCCTTAAAAAGCCTGAAGGTGGTGATTGGTTTTCAGGGTTCTGTACACAGATAGACTACCAAAAGTCTCACACATGTGGTATCCCTGTACTTAGGAGAAGCAGCAGAATGTATTTTGGGGTGTCATTTCACATATACCCATGGCACGTTTGAGCAATATATCATTTAAGTGACAACTTTGTGTAAAAAAAAATAAATAAAAATGTTCAAGAAATTTGTGGCAAAATATAAAATATTCCACTTTGCATAATGGGGTTATTGGGGGGGGGGGGGGTTTGTTTGTGCTATCTTGACATTTCAGGGCCTCCGAAACTGTGATAGGTAGTGAGGAAGTGAAATAAGCAATATACGCACTTAGAAAACCTGAAGGCGGTGACTGGTTTTCGGGGTCCCGTACACAGCTAGGCTTCCAAAAAGTCTCACACATGGGGTATTCCTATACTCAGGAAAGGCAGCAGAATGTATTTTAGGGTGTCATTTCACATATACCCATGGCATGTGTGAGAAATATATAATTTAGTGACAACTTTGTGTAAAAAAACAAAAAAAAAAAAAAAACAAATAGTCATTTTCCCGAAACTTGTGGCAAGATATAAAATATTCCATGGACTCACCATGCTTCTCAACAAATAGGTTTTGGGTGCCAACTTTCCAAAAAGGGGTCATTTGGGGGGTGTTTGAACTGTCCTGGTATTTTATGCCCAATATTAGAAGCATATGCCACTCATCACTCACTCGTCTAATCACTTGAAGACAAAGCCTTTTCTGACACTTTTTGTTTACATGAAAAAAATATTTTTTTAAACTAGAAAATTACTTATATATATTTTTTAAAGCAGAGGCCCTACAGAACAAAATAGTGGGTGTTGCATTATTTTTATCACATTTATTTATATATTGTATTTGTGCAGAGATTTTCCAAACGCAATTTTTTGGAAAAAACAAACACTTTTTAAAATGTAATGCCCAATTGTTTGGTAAAATATAAAAGATGATCTTATGCCGAGTACAGAGATATTAACCACTTTGCCGCTGCTCACTAGAGCTCTACTGCGGCAAAGTGGCTCGATAACGTCTGGCGACGTAGACCTACGTCGCCAGACATTCCCCTCTCTCGCCGCCGGAGGCTCGCTCCCGCTGTATTCAGTCACAGCGGGAGTTGGGCTGGGGGAGGAGCATCGGGGATCTAGTGTGGAGATCCGCCTGCTTGTGTAAACACAAGGAGCGGATCTCCTAAGTGACAGGCAGGGTCAGATTGCAGGGTTCAGCATATCTGAACCTGCGCTCTGTCCTTGTGTCACATAGTCCCCTCCCCCCACACACGTCAGTAAGCACCAGGCATACATTAACCCCTTGATCACCAATAAAAATTAACCCCTTCCCTGCCAGTGTCATTTTTACAGTAACAGTGTAGCATATATATAGCACTGATTACTGCAGTAATGTCACTGGTACCCCCAAAAGTGTCAAAAATGTCAGTCAAGGGTCCGATCTGTCCGCCGCAATGTCGCAGTCCCACAAAAAAAATCGCAGATCGCCGCCATTACTCCTTAAAAAAAAAAAACACCAAAAATGACAAAAATCTTTCCCTTAGTTAGTAAACGCAATAACTTTTGCGCAAACCAATCAAAATACGCTTATTGTGATTTTTTTTACCAAACATAGGTAGCAGAAAACAAATTGGCCAAAAATGTAAAAAAATTTTGATTTTTACATTTTTGGGGGGAATTTCATATAAAAAAATGTGAAAAATATTGTTATTTTTTCAAAATTTACGCTTTTTTTTTTGTTTATAGCGCAAAAAGTAAAAATCGCACAGGTGATAAAATACCACCAAAAGAAAGCTCTGTTTGTGGGAAAAAAAGGACATACATTTAGTTTGGGTATGGGTACGACCGCGCAATTGTCAGTTAAAGTTGCACAGCGCCGAATCGCAAAAAGTGGCCCAGACGTAAGACAGCAAAATCCTCCGGTGGTAAAGTGGTTAAACATGTCAGGCTTTAAAATTGAGCATGCCCCTGCAGCGGCAACAAACTACATACATTTTTAAAAGCATTTAAAAGCCTTTACAGCAGGGGTCCTCAAACTGTGGCCCGCCAGGGTCCTGAACCCAGCCCGCCAGCCGGGATGGATCATTCATGTTGTTTGCCGGGTACGGCGGCAGCCGCGGCTATCGTGGCACCGTGGAGCTCCAAGACTCCATCGGCGTAGGGCTGACTGCCTGTCACTCACTGTGCAAGTGTGAAGGCCTCACACAGGACAGGTGCTTCCAGCCAATGAAGTGCTGAGTGCCTCAACGTGACGTCACGTCATTTGTCCCCACCCACAAGAGAACAGAGGTGCCCACAGTCCCTGGCTGTCCCACACGGTGTGGTTTTGTAGCTGAGAAGAGAAGGTAAGACAAGAGAAGAGATGGGGACAGGCGGGCCAGTGTGTGATTATGAATCAGGATATAATTTTATATCAGCAGTAAATATATAAGCAGCAGTCTTGTGTGATCCCCACATTCCCCAATATTATATGTCAGCAGGAAAATATAATACATACAAAAGCAGCATTCTTGTGTGATCCCCAATATTATATATCAGTAAAGTGATATATAATTTACTGTCAAGTTGTAAAGCGCTGTAAACAGTCGGCGCTATATAAATCCTAAATAATAATAATAATAATAATTTTGGGGATCACACAAGACTGCTGCTTTTGTATATATTATATTTACTGCTGTATATAATAATGGGGATCACACAAGACTGCTGCTTTGTAAATTTTATATTTACTATTAAATATAATATATACAAAAGCAGCAATCTTGTGTGATCCCTAATGTTATATATCAGCAGTAAATATATTATATACAAAATCAGCAGTAATATAATATAATACAATACAATACAATACAATACAATATAATATAATATATAATAATATATATATAATTATTATATTACCAGACTGCTGCTTCTGTATATATTATATTAAGAGTTCTTCTCGAGCCGCAACCTAGAGGAGCTGAGGAGGAGGGACTACTACGCTATTCAGCATGTATATCACATCAAATATATTAGTATATACAGTATCTCACAAAAGTTAATACACCCCTCACATTTTTGTAAATATTTTATTATATCTTTTCATGTGACAACACTGAAGAAATAACACTTTGCTACAATGTAAAGTAGTGAGTGTACAGCTTGTATAACAGTGTAAAATTGCTGTCCCCTCAAAATAACTCAACACACAGTCATTAATGTCTAAACCGCTGGCAACAAAAATGAGAACACCCCTAAGTTAAATGTTCAAATTGGGCCCAAAGTGTCAATATTTTGTGTGGCCACCATTATTTTCCAGCACTGCCTTAACCCTCTTGTGCATTGACTTCACCAGAGCTTCACAGGTTGCCATTGGAGTCCTCTTCCACTCTTCCATGGCAACATCAGGGAGCTGGTAAATGTTAGAGACCTTGCGCTCCTCCTACCATGATCATTAAACCAGGTATTTGTACTTTTGGCAGTGTGGGCAGGTGCCAAGTCCTGTTTGAAAATGAAATTAGCATCTCCATTAAGCTGGTCAACAGAGGGAAGCATGAAGTGCTCTAGAATTTCCTGGTAGAGGGCTGCGCTGACTTCGATAAAACACAGTGGACCAACTCCAGCAGATGACATGGCTCCCCAAATCACCACTGACTGTGGAAACTTCACACTGGACCTCATGCAACTTGGATTCTGTGCCTCTCCACTCTTTCTCCAGACTCTAGGACCTTGATTTTCCAATGAAATGCAACATTTTCCATAGTCTGTGATGACTTGAGGAACCATGTCACCTGCTGGTGTTGGTCACTTTGCTTGATTGGCCAGCAAACTCGCCTGAACTAAACCCCATAGAGAATGTTTGGGGTATTTTCAAGAGGAAGATGGACACCAGACCCAACAATGCAGATGAGCTGAAAGCCGCTATCAAAAAAACCTGGGCTTCCATAACACCTCAGCAGGGCCACAGGTGATCCAAAAAACGATGCATTGATGCAGTAATTCATGCAAAATGAGCCCTGACCAAGTATTGAGTGCATACTATACTGTAAATGGACATGCTTTTCAGTAGGCCAACATTTCTGTATTAAAAATCCTTTTTTTAATGGTCTTATGTTATATTCAAATTTTCTGAGATACTGAATTTTGGGTTTTCACTATCTGTAGGCTAAATTCATCAAAATTAAAAGAAAGAAATGCATGAAATATATCACTCTATGTGTAACACATCTATATAACATATATGGGCTTCACTTTTTGAATTGAATTACTGAAATAAATTACCTTCTGATGATATTCTAATTTTATGAGATGCACCCGTGTGTGTACACATATATATATATATATATATATATATATATATATATATATATATATATATATATATATATATATATATATATATATATATATATATATATATATATATAGTTGGGCAAAATGTATTTAGTCAGCCACCAATTGTGCAAGTTCTCCCACTTAAAAAGATGAAATAGGCCTGTAATTTTCATCATGGGTATACTTCAACTATGAGAGACAAAATGAGAACAAAAATCCAGAAAATCACATTGTCTGATTTTTAAAGAATTCATTTGCAAATTATGGTGGAAAATAAGTATTTGGTCAATAACAAAAGTTCATCTCAATACTTTCTCTCAGGGGCGGACGTACAGAGGTCGCAGGGGTCGCCATGGCGACCGGGCCCCATGCTGCAGGGGCCTGAGAGGGCCCCCTGTATGTATAGAGAGGAGGAGCGGCAAGCGAAGCTGAGACCGAGCTCCCCCGATCCTCCCGACGGAGCTGATCTCACATAACATTGGAAACAATGGAAAGTGAAAGCAGAGTGTGTGCTGTGCTCTCTGCCTCCCCCTACAGTGCAATACCCGGCAGGAAGTTACAGGAAGGTACAGTCCTCTCTCGTTTTTTAAAAAGGCTTTCTGTATGTATGTGCATTTATGTATGTATGTATGTATGTATGTGTGTGTATGTATGTGTGTGCATATGTGCATCTATATGTGTGTGTGTGCATGTATGTATGTATGTGTGTGTGTGTGTACTATATGTGTGTGTATGTATGTGTGTGCATGTATGTATGTGTGTGTGTGTGTTTATATGTGCATAGTTGCCAACATTTGAAAAAAATTTCCAGGGACACTTTGCAGCACAGCTATCAATTACTTACCACACCCACTTCCCTGAAGCTCCGCCCATTCTGCATAATTAATCTCCGCCTACTTATCAGATTATAGGGTCTACTTCATAAAGAGAGAATTACAGGAATTTGAAAAGGGAATTGAAAACTTGAGGCCAAAGTAGCAGAGTTGGAATAATTCTCCCATTCAGATGCACTACTTCTGCCTAAAGTTATAAATTCTCATCACAATTTCCTGCAATTCTAAAGTGTCAGCTTGTCGGAAGGTGCTCTGCCTCCCCCTGCTGGCGGATTTCGGAAAGTGCACCATGCTGACACCCTGCCTCCGGTGACACGTTAAATTTGCGACAGGTGGGAGGAGTGAGCAGGCACCCAGAGAGAGACAACCTGCTGCCAGAACTACAACACCTAGCTGGGGTGAGAGCGACACTGTGTGAAACAAAATTAAAAAAAAAAAAAAATGATTAACAGGGACAATGTAAATTACCCAGGACAGGCTCCTATTTGCCGGGATTGTCCCGGGAAAAACGGGACAGTTGGCAGGTATGTATGTGTGTGGATATATGTATGTGTGTGTGCTTCAAGTTATTTGTTATTTGAGTTTATGGACTTTTAAGGACTTTTAAATGATTTTAAGCTGAAGTGTGCAGTAATTCAGTTATATTATAGTTGGTTTTCTCAATTTACTTTAAACACGTAAGGCCTCATATACCCTTTGTTGGCAATGGCAGAGGTCAAACGTTTTCTGTAGGTCTTCACAAGGTTTTCACACACTGTTGCTGGTATTTTGGCCCATTCCTCCATGCAGATCTCCTCTAGAGCAGTGATGGTTTGGGGCTGTCGCTGGGCAACACGGACTTTCAACTCCCTCCAAAGGTTTTCTATGGGGTTGAGATCTGGAGACTGGCTAAGCCACTCCAGGACCTTGAAATGCTTCTTATGAAGCCACTCCTTTGTTACCCAGGCTGTGTGTTTGGGATCATTGTCATGCTGAAAGACCCAGACACGTTTCATCTTCATGCCCTTGCTGATGGAAAGAGGCTTTCACTCAAAATCTCCCTATACATGGCCACATTCATTCTTTCCTTTGCACGGATCAGTCGTCCTGGTCCCTTTGCAGAAAAACAGCCCCAAAGCATGATGTTTCCACCCCCATGCTTCACAGTAGGTAAGGTGTTCTTTGCATGCAACTCAGCATTCTTTTCTCCTCCAAACACGACGAGTTGAGTTTTTACCAAAAAGTTCTACTTTGGTTTCATCTGACCATATGACATTCTCCCAATCCTCTTCTGGATCATGCAAATGCTCTCTAGCAAACTTCAGATGGGCCCGGACATGTACTGGCTTAAGCAGGGGGACACGTCTGGCACTGCAGTATTTGAGTCCCTGCCGGCGTAGTGTGTTACTGATGGTAGCCTTTGTTACTTTGGTCCCAGCTCTCTGCAGGTCATTCACTAGGTCCCCCCGTGTGGTTCTGGGATTTTTTTTCACTGTTCTTGTGATCATTTTTACCCCACGGGGTGAGATCTTGCGTGGAGCCCCAGATCGAGGTTGATTATCAGTGGTCTTGTATGTCTTCCATTTTCTAATAATTGCTCCCACAGTTGATTTCTTCACACCAAGCTGCCTTCCTATTGCAGATTCAGTCTTCCCAGCCTGGTGCCGGTCTTCAATTTTGTTTCTGGTGTCCTTCGACAGCTCTTTGGTCTTGGCCATAGGGGAGTTTGGAATGTGACTGTCTGAGGTTGTGGACAGGTGTCTTTTATACTGATAACAAGTTCAAACAGGTGCCATTAATACAGGAGGAGCAGAGGAGCCTCTTAAAGAAGAAGATACAGGTCTGTGAGAGCCAGAAATCTTGCTTGTTTCTAGGTGACCAAATAGTTATTTTACAGAAGAATTTACAAATTAATTCATTAGAAATCCTACAATGTGATTTCCTGGATTCTTTCCCTCCATTCTGTCTCTCATAGTTGAAATGTACCTATGATGAAAATTACAGGCCCCTCTCTCATCTTTTTACGTGGGAGAAATTGCACAATTGGTGGCTGACTAAATACTTTGCCCAACTGTGTATATATATATATATATATATATATATATATATATATATATTGTAGCACCCTCTAGGTTACAGTAGGGAGCGACCAATTATCGGCATAGCTGATATATCGAGGGCCGATATGCACTTTCCCTGATATATACCGTCCCACCGGAAGACCCGGGCAACCAGCCTGCACAGCCGCCGATTCGGCTTTGATCTGGTCTCCATGTAAAAACCCGGAAGTGATGCCATGACATCACTTCTGGGTACTGGCGCCAGATTAAAAAAAATGATAACATTCAAAACAGCCAAACTTGGCGTTTTGAATGCTTTTAAGTGCAGAGGAGGGGTTTGGGGTCTTTTAGACCCCCAGATCTCTCCACAAGAGTACCTGTCAAGGGAAAAAAAATAAAAAATATTTTTTTTTTTAAATGTACGAAAATATTGGCCCATATTGGCCAATACCAATACGCGATGACCAAAATAGCGGTATCGGTATCGGCAATGAAAAAGCGATATTGGTCGATCACTAGTGTACAGTGTAGTGAGGTAAATTTATGCTGACTCATAGTAGTTTATGTGAGTCTGAATTTGCTTTGGGTTCAGCTTAAACTGATTGTTACCCCAACATTTCATATTCCTGATATGTGCCTGCTGTACCATGTACTTGTATGAAAAGGTAATAGAAAAGAACCCTCGTAGGTGGCACTTTATCAGCATCAGAACTGTATACAACCATATATAACTCATATAGTAAAAAATAGCAAAGCTTTATTGTTCACAAAACATTCAAGATAAAAACATTAAAGTAGAAAAAATGCAAAGGCTATTCTTATTTGTTGTTGGATATAAAGTGTTCCCAACAGTTGTGGCTCACAACTTGAGATAGTCCCCAAACCGTAGATACCCAACACGTTTTGAGGAGGTATTCCTCTACTCTTCTTCAGGGGTAAAGAAAAGCCACAAAAAGGAATTATAGAAACATACAATTAGATATAATATAGATAAATACAGCATAGAGTTTTGTCATTTTCAGAGGGGTGAGGGTTACCTGTTACAATATATTACAAAGTTATGTCAGAATAGCCATGATCAGAAATCACGTAAAATCATGAGACACATCCTTAAATGAAATCCTTCTTTTCACCAATGTTTGCAGTTTTCCTACATGTACCTACTATGTGATCAGCCTTTATTCTTATGTTTTACAGTAAGAATATCAACATATATTTAGATACTGCCTTATCTTACCCAGGGCCGGCGCTACGACTAGGCAAGTTAGGCAGCCGCCAAGAGCGCACTGCCGCCTAGGGCGCCCGGCTGCTGGTTTCAATTCCCCTTATCAGTCTCTCCCTCCCTCTCCCCTGTGCTGTGCAGCAGCGAGCCGCTCAGGTCTCTGTAGTATATAATCTATCAATCACTGACAGACTCACTGTGATCGGCAACTCAGCAAGTGTCCGTCGCTGACTTTTTTTCAGTCTGATGTCCATGTCTGTCTCTGTTACTTACTCTCTCACAGAGTCTAATTTGGAGCGCACTGCTCCTTCATTACATGCGATCTGATGTGCAGATGCGAGTTCAGCCATACACTTTGTATGGCTGAATTTGCAGCGCATCCACAGCAAACTTGCACATGAGGCTTTTTTTGAGCCGCATCAGAATCGGATCGCACAGTGGTTCACACTTGTGCGATCCGATTCTGTGCGAACTTGCAGATCGCACTGCGATATGCGATCGCAACTGGGGGTGTCGTTAACTTTTAGGCACACTTGTGCAATGCGGGAAGGCTGCAAATTCGCAGCCTGTTCCCGCATCACATCCACACATCTGGCAGTTCACACTGCCATATGCGATACGCAGGGGGTGTCAATTAAATGTTAACGACACCCCCAGTTTGATCGCATATCGCAGTGTGATCTGACAGTTCGCACAGGATCGGATCGCACAAGTGTGAACCACTGTGCGATCCGATCCTGATGCGGCTGAAAAAAAAGGGTCCTGTGCGTCTTTGGTGCGGATACAGTGCGAATTCAACCATGCAAAGTGTATGGCTGAATTCGCATTTGCACATGAGGTCGCATTTAATGAAGGAGCAGTGCGCTCCGAATTACATGCGATCTCCGCAGCCGCAATAATGTGAACCGCCTCTTAACTGACACCCCCTGCGTATCGCATATAGCAGTGTGCACTGCCAGATGTGTGGATGCGATGCGGGAACACACTGCATATTCGCAGCGTTCCCACATCGCACAAGTGTGAATGGCACTTAGTGCCGGTTCACACTATTGCGATGCGGGAACGCTGCGAATCTACTGCGTGTTCCCGCATCGCATTCACAGCACAGGCAGTTCACACTGCCATATGTGAAACGCTGGGGGTGTCAATTCAAAGTTAACGACACCCCCAGGTCAGATTGTGGGGTATACATGTGCAGGGCAAAGGAGGTGGAGCCAAGGGGGAGGAGCCAATGGGGCGGCAAAATTAGGTTTCGCCTAGGGTGTCAAAAATCCTTGCCCCGGCCCTGATCTTACCCTTCAAATATTATTAGATGATTATCTGACTCTGTGTTCTTTGTTGCTTCTAGAGTTGCTGGCTTGTATGTGGCTCTTTTTGCGACCCCAGTGGCCCATAGGCTGGTGGTTGGCTCTCCTTGCCCCCCCCCCCCCCCCACCGTGGTCATTTAAGGATGTCAAAAAAACTACAAAGAGGTTTTCAAGCTCAAATTTTCCAACCAGCCAGCGACAGACCAAACTGACCTTTTCTAACAATAAGCACTAAGAACAGGGGTTAAGTCTGCACACATTTGCAAATACATGCGTAAGCTTTTGTTTGACATACGTGACCTTTCCAGACCAGTTTTAGGTGGGGGCAAAGACCAGTTTTAGGTGGGGGCAGTGGCCACTAATTTGTATTTTGATTATACTGGTCATGCAATGCACTGACATGGGTGTCCGCAGAACTTTTTTCAGGGGGGGGGGCATCATTTTAAGGTCACCCATGCTACGCCGCTTTTCAACAATGTCATGAAGGGGAGGGGCTTAACCATTATACTTATTTTGAGTATTTCTTTTTAAAGGGCAGCATTTATAATTTATAATAATAATAATAATAATTTATAATTTATTTTTAAACAGCAGCATTTATTTTTAAAGCATTTGTTAACCTAAAAGAAAAAATCATCCTGTTCCGTTAAAGCATGTTATACAGCACAGTGCTTTGCTGTGTAATTTGGCCCCTTCTACCACCTAAAATACCTTGCTGATCCTGCCTGCATCCGCAGCCCTCCTGTCCTCCTCTGTCCTCTCTCCCTGCCTGTATGCTCCTGTGTCAGTGATACATACACAGGGTTATTAAACAGACCAGACAGGATGGTATAAAGTGGCTTAACAACTACTTGAAAGGGGAAGTTGAGATTTCAGGGGGGGGGGCATTTGCCCCGCCTTGCCCCTACCTGCGGATGCCCATGTGCACTGACACCTTTGCTGCCATGTGCAGTGCAGTGTGCTGGGTGTTTAGTGTGCCCCTGTACCTTTAAAGAGAAGTAGACTCCTTCCAGGCTCACCTGCCCTCTGCCTATCCATTAACCACTTTCAGACCAGAGGATTTGGCTGCTCAAAGACCAGGCCCTATTTTGCGATTCGGCACTGCGTAACTTTAATGGACAATTGTGTGGTCGTGCAATGCTGTACCCAAACAAAATTGATGTCCTTTTTTCCCCACAGAGCTTTCTTTTGATGGTATTTGATCACCTGTGCGATTTTTATTTTTTTGCGCTATAAACAAAAAAGGGCGACAATTTTGAAAAAATAACAATATTTTTCTAATTTTTTTATATGAAATTTTCAAAAAAAAATGTATTGCGTATTCATGCATATTTTGATTGGTTTGTACAAAAGTTATTGCGTTTACTAACTACGGGAAAGATTTATGTCAATTTTATTGTTTTTTTATTTAACTAGTAATGGCGGCGATCTGCAATTTTTTTTTGCGGGACTGCAACATTGCAGCAGACAGATCGGACCCCTATCTGACATTTTTGACACTTTTGGGAGTACCAGTGACATTACTACAGTAATCAGTGCTATAAATATGCACTGTTACTGTAAAAATGACACTGGCAGGGGAGGGGTTAACTTTACTGATGATCAAGGGGTTAAGTGTGTCCCTAGGGCCGTGATTCTAACTGTCAGGGGGCGTGGCTTGTGAAGTAATCACAGAGACATGCGATCCTATACAGCAGGATCACATAGCCTCTGGGATTACTTCAGGGAGAATGACAGATGGCTGTGTTTACATCAGCGGTCTGTCTTTCTCCCTCTGCTGCGGGAGATCGTGAGTGACCGGCGGCCATCGGAGCCGCTGGTCACACGCCCTGGCTCCCCAGGGAACGAGCGGGGCGGGAGAGCCGGCGGCGAGCGCTTGCCCCCTACAGCCTCCTGAGCGAGAGACGTAGTACTAAGTTACTTTGCCCAGGAGTTGCTGCCTGCCGCAGTAAAACTGAGGCGGGCTGTCGTTATGTGGTTAAAATGCATGTGCTCTTATTGTGGAGACTCACTGAAATTAGAGTTAGGGACTACAGACTCTGTAGCTTATACATGTATTTGCAAATGTGTACAGACGAAACCCCTGTTCTTAACGTATATTGTTAGACAGGACAATTCGGTTGGTCGCTGGCTGCCACCAGTGGGTAAGTTTGAGCTTGGAAATCTCTTTGGATTTGTTTGACATGCATCATCCTTCCAGTTCTCCTTGCTGCAAAGACCAGTTATAGGTGGGGGCAGTGGCCACTTGTTTACATTTAAGGATGTGTCTCATGATTTTACATGGTTTCTGATCATGGCTATTCTGACATAACATTGTTTTATATTGTACCAGGTGACACTCACCCCTCTGGAAATGAGACAACTCTATGCTGTATTTATCTATATTACATCTAATTGTATGTTTCCATCTTCTTCAGGAGTATAATTCCTTTTTGTTGCTTTTCTATACTCCTGAAGAAGAGTAGAGGAATGCCATCCTCGAAACGCGTTGAGTATCTACAGTTTAGGGACTATCTCAAGTTGTGACCCACAACTGGTGGGAACACTTTATATCCAAGAACAAACAAGAAAAGCCTTTGCACTTTTTGTGCTTTAATGCTTTTATCTTGAATAGTTTGTGAACAATAAAGCTTTGTTTTTTTACTATATGAGTTATATATTGTTGTATACAAGTCTGTTGTTAATAAAGTCCTACCTACGAGGGCTCTTTTCTATTGCTTGCATATATGTGGGATGTTGGCAACTATAAATTACTGCAAAAAATTCTCTTGTATGAAAAAGTATTCTGTTCTCTTTGTATTGCTTCCCTTGTGTGAAATCCCTGCTGTTCCTGTTAGTCTCTCTTCATTTCTATTAAATACAGACCACTCTAAGCAGGAGAGCACACCATAGTTTGTTCTCTAGCTATGCTGGGAACTCAGCCTGGTCTCCTCCAATGATCAGACTAACCCTGACACGCACCCCCCCCCTCCCCCATCTTTCACTGGGTAGCTCAGTGTACTGATGCTTCTCCTCGCCCCAGCCACTTATGCAGGTAAGAGCAGAGGGAATGTGATCACTTATATAAATGGGAAAAGAAAGGTATTTCTAATGTTGTTTTTATATCTATTCACAAATGGTTGCCTTTCATTTATATTTTAAAGTGAATTGGTTAATTTACAAGGTGATCATTTACAATCATTTTAAGGTTAGGCTGGAAGGCTCTGCAGACCAGGCCTCTATTGCCTCCCCCTTGTTTGGGAGGTCCATGGAAACTTCTAGAAGCTAGTGGGTGGAGGTAAAGAGGCAGGGCCTGAATATTGATGGGGGTTTGACCAATCCCCAGGCAGAAGGCCTGGCAGGGTGGCAAGACTGGCCCATAAATATTGAAGAGCCTGGCCAGCAAGGTTTGGTTGTTGTCAGGTGGAAGATGGAGTGCTGAGGCTGGAGTCATGAAGCCTGTGAGGAAACCCCGGGGCTGGCGGGCTTTGCCTCCGGGCTGAAGCTGAGGAAGGAGAGAATATGGAAAGAGGGATCTCCACTGTAATGGTGTTGTGCGCTGGGACACTATTTTGTCATCACGGGCATCCATGTTGTCCAGTGACACAGGCGACCATTTTGTTTAAAGCTGTAGCCAGCAGATGTGTACTCAGAGAGATTTTCCTCCCCCTCCTCTCTCCCTCAAACTAAATTAGCCCCCACCTTATCCTAATCAGTATGCAAGCTTCAAAGAAGCCTTATCTTAACAGACCCTGGCAGATGCCGGGTCATAAAGGAAGCAAACCTTGTCTTAACAGGCTGGGTTGTAAATTCCACAAGCCCAGTTGTTAATTAAAATGTAACACCTACATCCAACAATTTATACCCAATTTATAAATGCAAATAGGAACATAACATAGTAACAAAAAGTATATATTTGAATGCCACATAAAATACCGATCAAATTAAGATCAAACATGATCACTCCTAGGGAAGACAAGCTAGCGGTCAGATGCCTTACAGGTTATTACGAGATAACCTGTGTTTGGTGTCCATGGATGTGAAATTCTATGCCGTACAATAAAATATCAGTTTCAAGAATTTAACCATTACATATTTCAAGATATTAATTCTGTTACAAAATCTGCCTAAACGGAATGTCCCTTAGCATTTTATGAGCCTCCAGGACCGCCCATGGCCCCAGTGTTTATTGGTCAAGTACTTCTGGTGACACCCCCTGGGGGTCAGAGAAAAAGAGGGAGGCTGAGGGAGCTCTCAGTTCTCAATTTTAACATCAAGCAGTAACAACGCTGAAAGGAAGAACCGATCACACATGTTCAGCCTCTGAAACTTTGAAACACCCAGGACTTTTGAATGCAAGTATTTTCATTTCTAATTCTTTATCAATTCTTCTAAATTGCTGTATTGTGTCTCTATTTCTTTGTAACCCATTTTTCTGTAAATATTTTTATTTGCACCAATTTTAACCTTTTTTATAATTAAACCTTATTTTGAAGAGTGTTACTTTTGTCTCTAAGCTCTTAAACGCAAACTGACCCCAAAGAACCTGTCCCCTGAAGAGCGCTACAGTTTAGCGCTACTGTCCTCCGGACATTCCAGTCTGCTGTGACAGTGTGTGTTATGGAGGATTATAATTGGTATTTCTAAAATGAGGAGCGTCCTCTGGGTTCATTATAACGTAGAGGTGGTGGCAGAGAAAGGGTTAATTGTTTAATTAGCCCGGTGACAATCGCTCAGTCTGCTGGCATCTAGATTGTGGTCCCGCAAGCTGGACAATCTGTGTGCGGGTGCAGCTGAGAGTGGCATTGTTACACAAGTGACGGCAGGGTGTGAGATTGCCTGGTCTTTGGTCACGAGTTGGATGAGAAGGCCAGGGGTCTGATACCCGCCACAGTCACATGTTGGCTGGCAGCGTACGTGGGATAGTCTTGCATTTAAGAGCATTCAGTGCACTGTTAGGAATTAGCTCTGCACTGAAGGATTGTAATGGTTGTGGAAAGCAGTCCTTAAGAGACAAGCTGGTGCATATTATTATTTTTTTTTGAAAAGAGACATACAGCAATCTAATTTCTACAGCTCCCTCCTATCTTTGCTTTCTGTTCTATCTTTTCTGCTTGCAAACATGCTGTTGGAACTGGTGCTGCAACAGGACTTGTGGAGGACCCCCCGGACGAACTCTGCACACCCACTATTGAGATGCCTGTTTTTAACATACTCCTGTGAGTAGTACTCTTGCTATTGCTATTAAATGTTTTATTGCTACACTTAGATCGGCGCCCGGTCTTTTCTCTTCTTGTTTTGGGTCATACAGGGTTACTTCACCCTTTACTGGAGGCAGCCATCGAAGTGTTCAGCAAGCCACACCGGACTTTGTACACTGAAGCCCACCTTGCCATACCTAGCTATATACATAGAAACTGTTTACAGTTCTGATCATCTGATTGCGCCAATCTCTCCTCTCCTCACAGCATGAGCAGACCAGCCCCATCTTGCTTGCAAACAGCATAGACTCTCCTCAAATGCAGGAAACACTACATCATATCAAGGCTGTGGATCCTACGGCGTACCTGGAGTTTCTGGAATGCCAGGCTGAGAGAGAGAGACAGGAAAGCCAGCCTGAGAGAGAGGAACGCCGGGCTGCGAGAGAGGCTGCGGAATGCCAGGCTGAGAGAGAGGCTATGGAGAGGGAAGCTGAACGTTGGCACAACCTGGAGATGGCTAAGCTCCCGCCGCAGCGACAGTCTCAGAACCTCGGATCCCTAGAGCACAGGAACACCTCTCTGCTTGTGTTCAGTGACATTGATGTGTATCTACTGTCGTTTGAAAAGACTTGCCGTCAGTACCAGCTGCCCCAAGCACAGTGGGCCCGGTACCTGACGCCAGGGCTGCGAGGCAAGGCCCTGGACGCTTACGTCGGATTGCCAACAGAACAAGATGCTGATTATGAGGCCATAAAGGCTGCCATTATCAAGAAGTACCAGTTAACCCCGAAAGTGTACCGGAAGCGATTTAGGTCCCTGCTCAAGGGGCCTGGGGATGTGGTAAGCCGCTTACGCACCACATTCTGGCATTGGACTGAGGGCTTGAAAGCCATTACGTTTGAGTCCCTGGAGGATCTCATGATTGGAGATCAACTTTTGCACATCTGTCCTACAGACGTCAGACAGTTTGTGCTGGAACAGAAGCCAGCATCTGCCCAAGAAGCAGCAGAACTGGCAGATACCTACATCCACACTCGGGTATCTGACCATCGCAAGGCTCCTCTGTATGGTGCGAAAGGAGGGAAATCGCACATGGCAACCCCTCCTGCACCTGTGAATCAAGTTCCCCAGCAACCAGCCCCTGCGGTTCCTGGTGCCAAGGCATTCCTGATTGACAACCGCAGATGTTACGCCTGTGGAAAAACCGGTCATCTCAGGTCGCAGTGCCCTGAGCAGAAGAAGACGATATCATCTGGCCAACCAGACAGCAACCCTTCTGCCGTGCTGTTCATCAGTGGGAAACCTCAGGAAAACAACGCCAATTTGCAGCAAGTCATCGTAGGCAACCGGACTGTAACTGGGTTTTGTGACACCGGAGCTGAAGTCACTAAGGTCAGACCAGAACTGACATCAACCCAGTGAAGTTTCTTACCCTCACCGGAGTTGGGGGCACCCGTTCCCGCATACCCCGCGCCTATGTGTTCATTGATTGGGTCGCAGGAAGTGGGATGAGGGAGGCGGGAGTCTCTGAGAAAATCCCCACAGCTGTTTTGTTGGGTGCCGATTTAGGTACCCTTGTTTCTTATTACACCCCTGCTAAGAGCACCCTTGATGCCTCCACGGAGCTCTCTGGACTTAACAAGGTACTGTGTGCAGATGTTGGGTTAATGTCTGGGCAACCTATGGATGGACAGAGGGAGGGGGAGGGGTAGCATTGAATTACCTGGTCCTCCATCTTTTGAAGAAGGAAAGGAGGCTCCCGTGCCTGTGCAGTTACCATGGGTATGCTTTAGTAATGTTGATGATGATGATGATATTAATGATGATGAAAATGATGTTGCTAATAATGATAATGATAATGATGTTTTGCCAGTACTGGTGGTCACTTGCAGTGTGGCAAAGGCGGCGGAGATGCAGGCCCTGGTCGCAGAACAGCAGGAGGAGGTCGCTGTGCCCTCTCCTTGTTCTGACCCAGTGGACTCCACTTCTGTTGAGCCTCAGCAGCTGTCCATGTTTGCCACAGGACTGCTGGCTGGGACTTGTGGTTCCGCCTTTGAAACAGCACTGCAGACAGACCAAACACTAGAGCAGCTGAGGAGTGTAGCTGATTGCCCCCCTGCAGAGAATGACAAACAGAAGGTCTACTGGCTCAAAGGGAAACTGTACAGAGAGGGTTTTCCTGCAGGAAAAGACAAGTGTAACCTAGGTAGAAGGCAGCTTGTTGTACCCAGTCAATTAAGGGACAATTGCTGAAAGTGGCTCATGAGATCCCCCTAGCAGGGCACTTGGGGACCACTAAGACAAGGGGAAGGTTAATACATACCTTTTATTGGCCTACCATGTTCGCTGACATAGCTGACTACTGTCGGTCCTGTGCTGTCTGCCAGCGAGTTGGCAAGGCAGGAGAGGTACACAGGGCCCCACTACAACCTTTGCCTGTGATTGACGAACCTTCTAAGAGGGTGGCAGTGGATATCATTGGGCCCCTAGCCATTCCTAGCAGTTCAGGCAAACGTTATATACTGACAGTTGTCGATTATGCCAGAGGCGTTATCCAGAGGCTGTGGCTCTCTCCTTCCTCGGAGCAGATAAGGTCGCTGATGCTCTGCTGGGGATCTTCACCAGAGTGGGGTTTCCAGCCAAGCTCATTAGCGATCAAGGCCCTCAGTTTGTGTCTGACTTGATTCAAGCTCTCTGTCAGAAAATACAGATGGCGCATATCATGGCCAGTCCTTATAATCCCCAAACCAATGGCTTGTGTGAGCGTTTCAATGGGACCCTAAAACAAATGTTGCGCACCTTTGTGGAGTCACAAGGGAAGGACTGGGAACGATATCTGCCTCATCTGCTGTTTGCTTACAGAGAGGTGCCCCAGGAGTCCACAAGCTTTTCGCCGTTTGAACTTCTGTATGGGCGGAGGGTAAGAGGGCCCCTGGACCTAATCCGTGAGACCTGGGAGGGCAAAATTGCTGACCCAGAAATCTCTGTTGTGGATTACGTCCTAAAATTCCGAGACAAAATGGAGACGCTGGTGGGAATTGTACGGGAAAACATGACCCAGGCCCAGACCAAGCAGAAACATTGGTATGACCATAAGGCTAGGGAACGGACATTCAACGTTGGTCAGCAGGTGTATGTTCTGCTTCCCCTGCAGCAGAACAAACTCCAAGCAGCATGGGAAGGCCCGTACACCATCACCTAGCATCTGAATAATGTCACTTACCTAGTCAGGCTGGGAGAGGGGAGTAGACGGCAGAAGGCCTTCCATGTGAACATGATTAAACCCCATCATGAGCACACGGCCTATGCCCTGCCAGTCTGCAGCAGGCCAGAGCCTGAGGAGGCTGATACCCTTTTAGACCTGCTCGCTGACACCAAGGAGGTGGACTCGGCCCTCCCAATAAACTCCAATCTTACCCCCTCACAGGTACCTGGACTGCAGAGCATACTGGCAGTATATAGCAGCAGGTTCACAGGAAAATATTTTTTTTTTTTGCGGGGGGGGGGGGGGACATTGTTTTTTATTTAATTTTGGCATGAGGTTTTCCTAAAATATATACCAGAGCCAAAGAACCTGGTAACTGCCACTTTTATTTTTTTTCTTCAGCTGTCAGCAGGGAAACCCATTGACAGCTGATGACTCATCAGTTGTTAAGGACGCCGCGGCCACCTTCCCATCGCCATTCCTTAACAACTAGCTTACACTGTGCCCTAATTGGGCAACATTTAGCCTAATCACATGTAGTGCGCAATGCAGTGCAGAGTGTTCGGCGGGGCGAACAACCTGCACATTCGGGTGTTCGACAGACAGCCAAACAGGCAAATGTTCAGCCCGAACTCATGCATGGGTCTAACAGTTTGCCCAACACTAGCTAAGAGTGATTCCTTCATAAGAGAAGAGGTCCATCAGTGTAGGACACTAGCAAAAAATCGAAGGACTCAGAAGAGGACAAGGGTTATAGAGGCACCCAGGGGTCGTGTCCTCTAAAGCTTTGCCAGTGTCCAATCACCTGAAGGTACAAGCCCATAAACTAGTGGCTATGAATACTCAGTGTCCTGTCCTGTATGATTAAGATATGCCAATTATTGAGGTTCCATTTTGTAATAATTGTAAAGTGCCAATAACAGGTGTAAATACATGCCAGAAAGTGTACAGTAAAAACAATCTAATTAAACAAAAAGAAGAAAAAGCAAACTTGAATCTATACATACACTTTAACCTTATGCACACTAGACATCTCTGTATGGCATTGTGCAATTTGCACAGGGTTTATTGGGAATATTAGGTATGCAACTGCAGAAGTGCTTGGCAGGTGTATTTCATTTTAGTTTGTCATGGATGAAGTACAGGCTTGTGTTCTTTATTACTCAAGAATGTAATTAATACTCTGTAGACAATGGCATCTCTTCTGAGCCCACTGGGGATAATCCAGAGCGCCGTATATTAACTTTCTATTTAGTAAGAATATTTTACTTGGCAGTGTCTAGAAGCTGGCGACACACCTACATCTGTTCAAAAGAGCTGGCTTGTTAGAGCTATATCACTTCCAATCCAGCCTGAGGCTAACCCAACTATTCCGCAGAACGAAGGAGACACACAGCAGGTAGAGCAGGAAGCAACATCTGTATGATGAAGAAATACTTACTACTATCTTCATCACTGATTCTTCTCTTATTTGCTGTTACCGCTTACACAGGTAAGATGATCACTTTAAATTGTAATGCTGGTTGTCACCTGTAAATAATGATTATTATAATTATTAGAGTCCTTAAAGTAGATGTGAACCCCAAAAATAAAATCTTGTATGATTAAAGTGTATGTCAAACCAAAACCTTTTTCATTTTTAATTTCCAAATAATTTAAAATCTAATATTTCAAAATTAGTAATTGGACACAAAAAAGAAGTATAATTTCCTATTCTACTAAAGCCTAAGAAAAAAAAAGTTTTGGCTTTCCCAATACTTTAACATGTTAATGGAATTTCAAAAAGTAATGTTCAACCTCCATAAGAGCTCTTGCACGAAGCTGCAATTTATAGCGTACAGTTATGAAAACATGCCCACAGCGCTTTCTGTAATACATTCCTATAGGCAAAAATATGCTGCAGCTGTGACTCCTGGGTATAACAACTACAGCCATATTTTACACTGTATGGCCACGAGCTGCTAATTATGGCTATGTGCAAGGGCGCTAATAGTGCAGCTTCAATAAATCACTTGCTTATTGGGCCCTTACACCTTCTTCCTGCCCAGGTCAATTTTCATCTTTTTAGCGCTTTCGCACTTTGAATGACAATTGCGCGGTCATGCAACACTGTACCCATTTTTTTTCCACACAAATAGAGCTTTCTTTTGGTTGTATTTAATTTTTATTTTTTGCTAAGCGAACAAAAACATTTTTGAAAAGAACAAAAACAAAATGTTTTTCAGATTTTGTTATAAATTTTTGCAAACACTGATGGGCACTGATAGGCTGCACTGATGGGCACTAGTGAGGCAGCACCAATGGCACTGATAGGCTGCAATGATGGGCACTGATAGGCTGCACTGATGGGCACTAGTGAGGCAGCACTGATAGGTTTCACTAATGGGCACTGATGAGGTGTCACTGGTGAGCACTGATCAGGAGGCACTGTTAAGGATGCACTGATGGATGACACTGATGGATGACACTGATGGGCACTGATAGGTGGCACTGATAGGCAGCATGGAGAGGTGACACTGATAGGCGGAACTGATGGGCACTGATAGATGGCACTGTTGGGCAATGATTAGCAGCACTGGGGGACACTGATTAGCAGCACTGGTGGGCACTAAGGGGACCGAAGTCCCTCTAACAGAAGCTGCTTACCAGCTTTCTTCTTTTCTTCACTTTTTTCTTGGCTGACAGCTGATCACATGGTAAAGAGCCCGCTGTGATTGGCCCTTTACCCTGCTCTGTGATCAGCCGAGTCCCAAGGACTCGGCGATCACAGAGCACGCTGCCTGTGTGCCCCCTGGGCCCGGCACCCCGCAGGCGCCGCGAGAACGTCCATGAAAGCCCTCCCGGCATTTTAACCCTGCACTGGTGCCATCTTTCCATAAGAGTACCTATGGATCTTGCAATGACGGCCCTTGTTCAGGAACCTGTCTGCCTCTGTCCAGCATTGTCACACTTCACATGTGATTTCACTGGAAACTATGGAGAAAGTCATTGTGCAGATGATCACCAGCAGGAAACAATGACGTGCAACTGCTGCTTGATTGCGTGCATGTAGACAAGAAGGGGGGGATTTACTAAAATTGGTGCACTCAAAATCTGGTGCCGCTGTGCATGGTAGTCAGTCAGCTTCTAACTTCAACATGTTCAATTGACAAACAAAATCCTAGAAGCTGACTGGTTTCTATGCAGAGCTGCACCAGATTTTGCAGCATGTAGTTTTAGTAAATTAACTCCGAAGTGTTTTAAAAAGATCAGCAGCACTGAGGTGCAAAAAAAGATGAGAAAAAGTGAAAAAAAAAACCTTCCAAAAATAAGTAAAAAACAAATAGGCATCAGGTCATGATACATAATACATGATGCTTTAGTAAACTACATTTTTTTTTGCCTTCTGTGTCGCATTGGGGAGATTTCCTTTCACTTCCTGTCCCATAGCTAAACTGGAAATGTAAAGAAATCCCTCCAGTTGAAGGAATCTCTGGTTGTCACCAGTACTAATATCTGCTACTACTGTCCTGGTGATAAGATTTGGCATTTTCATTCACTTTTAGGTGATAATAGTAAACAGGACAAATAGAAGGTGAATCTCCCTAATGGGGGCACAGACAGCAATAAAAACTGGTGTTCTAATTCATCTACATCCTATACAAAAACAAAAGGTTTTGTCTTTAGTTATACTTAAAGAGGTTGTAAACTCATTAAATATTTTTTTTTTCCCAACCTGAAAGAGAAACACATAATGAGCTAGTATGCATCACATACTAGCTCATTATGAAATACTTACCTTAGAACGAGCCCCCGCCGTGCCACCCGCTTACCTGTATGACGGGCGACATGTTCAGTCGCCCGTCTTCCGGGATCGCAGCATCTGGCCATCTGATTGGCTGGACCCGCGATTACATCCCTCCGGTACATGCGGGCGGGAGCCGACGGTCACGGCACAGGGCTCTGAAGGAACAGCACCAGCAGCCGTTCCTTCAGAGCGCATGCGCCAGTGATGTCACAAGTTTAGGAGATATTTACAGTACCTATAGGTAAGCCTTATCATAGGCTTACCTATAGGTAAAAGTTGCAGAGGAGGGTTTACTTCCTCTTTAAGTTAAAGTTTATTATAATAAGGTTTTCAAAATACAGAATTCAAGGGAACAGGATACAGAAAGTATGAGGTATAAGGTAATATACTTTTCTTGATTTGAAAGACATTAATATTATTATACATTTGTTAGATATCAACATCAAGGCATCAATGGCTCCTTTCACACTGGCTTTCTGATCAGGTCCGCCTGATCGGACGCTCTATTTACCCCTATAGAGCAGCGGATGTCAGTGGTGACATGTTCACTGACACGCGCTGCTATTCGATCCAATCCGGTCCGTAAATTCCAGATGGATGGTAACCCTATTTTCCATCCGTCTGGAGGATCGGATGTCCGTTTTCATCCAATCTCCCCATAGAGGAGAGCGGGACTCTGACAGGTCTGTCTCAGCACAGTGACCAGAGACAGACCTGTCATCTGCCTGCTCAGCGGGGATTAGCAGATTCGATCCCCCACTTTGCAAAGTGGAGTACACCGGAGAGAACGCCTGTGTGAAAGGACCCTATATTTGGCTTCTGTACAACATTTTCACCTGGCTGACTTAAATTGGTTGTCCAGCCTGGTTTTCTGTCTGGGGTCCCAAAGGAATCATGGTTATGGATTACAAGGCTGATATGACGAAATACATTATGTGAATGAATTTGAAAGATTATATTATTTGTAATCCCTGGAAAACCTAAATAGACAGAGAATAAAACAGTAAAATAGTAAATTAGTATAGTGGAGATTACATAGGGTGGAATTCAACAGAATGGAGAAGAAAAGGGTAGGGACTGGGTAAGGAGGGAAGTGGTTAGGGTTATTCCCCTTCTCCATCATGGTTTCTTTACCTCTGCTTTAATGCATCCTTTTACAAAATGTGATTACTTAAAAATTTAATAACAAATATATAGGAACCTAAAATGATACTAAAGTCTCAGTTTTTTTTTTTTTGTTAAAAATAACAAACATGTTATACTTTTTTACACAGAGCAGCCCGGATCCTCCTCTTTTTGGGTCCCTCTTCAGCTCTCCTGGCCCCTCCCTCCTGTTGAGTGCCCCCACAGCAAGCAGCTTGCTATGGGGACACCCGAGCCGAGCTGCAGCTCTGTGTCCATTCAGACATGGAGCCATGGTCCCACCCCACCCCCTCTCCTCATTGGCTCACTGGCTTTGGTTGACAGCAGTGGGAGCCAATGGCACTGTGCTGCTATCTCACTCCTGCAACATCGCTAGATCTAGATGGGCTCTGGTAAGTATTAGGGGGGCTGCTGCACATAGAAGGCTTTTTATCTTAATGCATAGAATGCATTAAAGTAGAACTGTAGGCAAAACTTTATTTTTTTTTTTTCATTTTGGATAAAGCAAGGTCGGGTTATAACCCCTGTATGATTTTTTTTAATCGCCATCTTTGTCCTATTGCTGAGATTTTCCATCACTTCCTGTCCCATAACCAAACAGAAAGTTAGCGGAAATTCCTGCAAATTAAGGGAATTCCTTGGAGAACCCCAGGTCACCAGAACTAGTGTCCCCATTGAAAGATCCCCCCCCCCTATTACTTTTCTGGGGGCAACCCAAAATTTGGGGAATTGTTTTTACTTTGACTTTCAATGATAATGGTAAACAGGACAAATAGAGATGGTGAAACATCCTATTGAGGCACAGACAGCTGACAAGCGTTCTAACCCCTCTCCTCTCCATCCAAAAAAAGTTTTGCCTGTAGTTATACTTTAAGATAAAAAAATCTTCTGCCTTTACAACTACTTTGACCACTTGCTGACCAGCCGCCAAATATATACGGCGGCAGGTCAGCAGGTTCCCGCAAAATGACGCACCCGGTTGGGAAGCTGATCTGCAGGGCTGGTGACCACGATTGCCGCCGGGCACCCGCGATCGCTCCCCGTGAAGACAGAACGGCGGTCTGCCATTGTAAACACAGCAGACCACTGTTCTGTCAGCAAGGCTCCTGTATTCCTCCTATTTAGGAACACAGGTCCGTGTTCATTCCATAAGCCCATCCCCTCCACAGTTAGAAAGCACCCCCTAGGGACACATTTAACCCTTTGATCGCCCCTAGTGTTAACCCCTTCCCTGCCATTGTCATTAGTACAGTAACAGTGCATATTTTTAGCAATAATATTTTTATTTTATACAATTAATTCGGCTCACCAATCCATTGATGTGGTAATTGCATATTTGTGTATTTTACAGAAAATATAACTTTGGTTCCTGCCAGAAATAGAAGTCTTCAGATCTACCTTTTGTAAAAATATAACTCCCTATGTAATGGAGATGAGAGAAGGAGGTGTTTGTAGTCCAAGTCAGGAGATCAGCCTAGGGTGATAACGCTGCTCCTCCACAGATACAGTAGGATGTGTGAGCATTGTCACCCTAGGATGGGAATTGTGGTAACAGAAGGATCGTCGGGTTAAAATAATGAAAATCAATTCAGAAAAAATAAAAATTAATGCAGCCCCCACGCTTAAGGACTGGTAGGCTACGATATATAGTTTTATTTTTTTTTTTTTTTTCGGTGTTGGATACACTTTAGGGTTAGTTCTGCTTTAAGCCAAGGAACATAATCTGGTGTTAAGTAAGGTTGACTGACAATTTCTGTCCTGACTGACGTCGCCTAATACTTACAACCAACATTTATATGTAATTGTAGTTATACAGACATCAGTGACTTTAAACAAATGCAGTTTTTGTCTGCTGGACAATCTTAGCTTTTCATTTATTTAAAATGTAGACTCACAAGAAGATTCTGTTTTTTTTTTTTTTTCACATCGATTCCTTGCCATGGACATTTATACTTCAATGCACTTGGTTTTATCATAAAAGTTCCCTTTGTCTTACACACAAAAAAAATGCTTTTGTGACAACAGTAATCCAAGAGGTGGAAATATCTAAACATTTTCATTGGAAGTTTGACAGGGAATATAATGGTAGGACTAGAGGCTTAAAGGCAAGGGATGCAATCTACTCTGGTAGCTAAACTGATAAACTTTGTGTAGCACTACTCTCGATTACGGGGGGGGGGGGGGGGGGGCAAGCTTTTAACAGGTTCTATTACTGCTAATGCAACAGCCAGACAAATAGCCAGACATGGGAGTAAGTCACACATGTGCAAGTCACAAGCAAGTCTTAACCTTCAAGTCTCAAGCAAGTCCCAAGTTACTGTGGTGAAAAGCAAGCAAGTCAAATCAAGTCCCTGCTCAGAAGACTCTAGGGGGCGAGCGCGCGCCTGCCCCCGCTCGTTCCCTGGGGAGCCAGGGAATGTGACCGGCGGCTCCGATGGCCGCCGGTCACTCACAATCTCCTGCAGCAGAGGGAGAAAGACAGACGGCTGATGTAAACACAACCGTCTGTCATTCTCACTGAAGTATTCACAGAGGCTATGTGATCCTGCTGTATAGGATCGCATGTCTCTGTGATTACTTCACAAGCCACGCCCCCTGACAGTTAGAATCACGCCCCTAGGGACACACTTAACCCCTTGATCACCAGTAATGTTAACCCCTTCCCTGCCAGTGTCATTTTTACAGTAACAGTGCATATTTTTAGCACTGATTACTGTAGTAATGTCACTGGTACCCCCAAAAGTGTCAAAAATGTCAGTCAGGGGTCCGAGCTGTCCGCCGCAATGTCGCAGTCCCGCAAAAAAAAAAAAAAAATTGCAGACCGTCGCCATTACTAGTAAAAAGAAAAAACTATAAAAATGACATAAATCTTTCCCGTAGCTAGTAAACGCAATAACTTTTGTGCAAACCAATCAAAATACGTTTATTGCGATTTTTTTTTTACCAAAAATATCTAGCAGAAAACAAATTGGCCTAAGATGTTAAAAAAATTTGATTTTTACATTTTTTTTGAGAATTTCATATAAAAAAAATGTGAAAAATATTGTTATTTTTTCAGAATTGTCGCTCTTTTTTTGTTACATAGTTGGTGAGGTTGAATAAAGACAAAAGTCCATCCAGTTCAACCTGTGTAGGTGTGTGTGGCTGTAATCATCTTGCATACCCCTGAATGTTCTGATCCTTGAGATGTACGTCTAAGAGTCTTTTGAAAGCCACCATACTTCCCGCAGAAACCACCTCATGTGGTAGAGAATTCCACAATCTTGTAGCCCTAACAGTAAAGAACCCCCCACGTTGCCTGAGGTTAAAACGCTTCTCCTCTAATCGCATTGTATGCCCCCTAGTTCTCATGCAATCCCTTCGACTGAACAGCTTTTTTTCTAAGCCTAGATCCCCATTTAGATATTTAAAAATTGCTATCATGTCCCCCCTCAGGCGTCTCTTCTCCAGGGAGAATAAATCAAGCGATTGCAGACGCTCCTCATAATCAAGGTCCTCCAATCCCCTAATTAGTTTAGTTGCCCTTCTCTGGACTCTCTCCAGCTCCAACACATCCCTCCTGAGGACTGGCGACCAGAACTGGACAGAATACTCCAGATGAGGTCGGACCAGAGTTTTATAAAGTGGAAGGATTATAGTCTTATCTCTGGAATACATCCCTTTCTTTATGCATGCTAATATTCTGCTAGCCTTGGCAGCTGCCGCTTGACATTGCATGCTGTTGCCTAATCTATCATCAACCAAGACTCCCAGATCCTTCTCCATTTTTGATTCTCCCAAGGGTTCCCCTCCTACCGTGTATTGTGCTTTTATGTTTCTAGTCCCCAAGTGTAAAACCTTACATTTCTCCATGTTAAACCTCATTTGCCATGTCTTTGCCCACTCCGTTATTTTGTCCAGGTCATTCTGTAGGATATCTGCTTCATGCTGTGCTGTTATTGTCCTGCCTAATTTTGTGTCATCTGCAAAAACTGATATTGAACTACTGATCACGTCCTCAATGCTGTTTATGAATAAATTGAACAAGGTTGGTCCAAGGACTGAGCCTTGGGGGACCCCGCTTACTACCTCAGACCAGTCTGAGTACGCGCTGTTTATTACCACCCTTTGGACACGCCCTTTTAGCCAGTTCCGTATCCAAGAGCAAACCCTGCTGTCGATACCTGCAGACCTTAATTTATAAATTAAGCGCTTATGGGGAACTGTATCAAACGCCTTAGCAAAATCTAGGTACACCACATCCACTTGTTTATAGCGCAAAAAATAAAAATCGCACAGGTGATCAAATGCCACCAAAAGAAAGCTCTGTTTGTGGGGAAAAAAAAGGACATCAATTTTGTATGGATGCAGCGTTGCAGGACCGCGTAATTGTCCCTTAAAGTCACCCAGTGTCGAATCGCAAAATAGGGCCTGGTCATTGAGCAGCCAAATCCTCCGGGGCTAAAGTGGTTAAAGAAACACTTTGAATGCCCAAACAGCTCAAAATCCTTTGTCCGGTCATGTTTTAACACCACAGTCACTAAAAACATGTTAAGTATTTCCATTGCTAAACAGCCAGTGTCCTAAAAATCAGAACACACTGAGGTGTTTTAAGTGACGGTGGTGTCAGAAACATAACAGCACATTCATTTTGCTTTAACACATCTTGAGAAAATGCAAATATTTAATAACTTAAAAAAGTAAAGACATTTTGAGTCATATGTCTCAAGTCAAAGTCAAGTCTCAAGTCATGAATACCAAGTCAACGTCAAGTCGAGTCTTTTATTAATTTTAGTCAAGCAAGTCTCAAGTCCTCAAACTGGTGACTTAAGTCTGACTTAAGTCAAGTCATGTGACTCAAGTCCCCCACCTCTGCAAATAGCATCTTCACACACACTGACTCAGAAAATGCACTCCATAAGGGTTGCCTTTTTATAATTTATTGCTGTAGCAACTCTAGTAGGGTCATGGGAACTGTGGGATACTTAACATTACTAACTGGAACAATCAGGACACTCGTTCCTGTAGTAGCTCTGCTGAACAGTGCCTTAAAGAGGTTGTAAACCTCAGAAAAAAAAAAAAACCTGAAAGACAAAGGCATAATGAGCTAGTAAGCATCACATACTAGCTCATTATGAAATACTTACCTTAGAACGAAGCCCCCCACTAGTGCCACCTGCTCACCGTAACACAGCAGACATTTTCAGCCGTCCTTCTTTCTGGTTTGGGTCCTCCGACCATCTGATTGACCGGAGGCGCAATGGCATCACTCCTGCTGTTCACAGCACAGGGCTCTGAAGGAATGGCACGGATGGCCGTTCCTTCAGAGCGCAAGTGCCGATGACGTCATTGGCTGCATGAAAAGTAAATATCTCTAAAATGGTGCAAGTTTAGGAGATATTTACAGTACCAACAGGTAAGCCTTATTATAGACTTGCCTATAGGCAAAAGTCTATAGGTAGGGTGTACAACCTCTTTAAGCCAGTGTCTCTCAACCTTTTTTCTTTCAAGGCACCTTTAAAATTCTGCACAGTCTTCCGCAATTGTGGACACCAGGGCAGTGCCGCTGATAGGGGGGGACCACCAGCCCTCTTGTAGGGGGCCCGAGCACACAGGGGGGGCCCACACAGAGAGGGGGATTAGTGATGGACAACAAATACAGAAATCTTCCTCCAGCACCTGAATCTGATCTGTCCCTCTCCCTGCTATCAGCTTTTATCTGTTGAGAAAGAGACAGTCGTCCCTCACTAATCCCCCTCCCTGTGTGGGCCCCCCCTCCCAGCACTTATCTCTGCTCAGGAGTTTATTTGTAAATTGTAACTTTGTTTCTCTCTCTCTGTCTCTCTGATCACTGAGCTCCAACTGCCCAGCCTGTATATTTTTCTCATCTCATCTTCTTTTTTATTTAATATAGTTTTTTTTTTTTTTAGATTTAGCAGGAATTATGCGAGTTATGTTATATTTGTGTCTGATAATAGTGATTTTGTTGTAATTTTAGCTAAATATATCTTTAATATTGGGGGGGCCCTGCCAAGTAGTCTGTATGGGGCCCCGCGATTTCTAACAGCAGCCCTGCACCAGGGCACCCTCGTCCACATTTGGTGGGAATGCCCACGTATCAGGGGGTTTTGGAATAAAGTATTCAGATTGATGTGCAGGGTTACTGGTCTAGCAATACCTAAAACACCGGAAATCACTTTGCTACACAGCAGTCCGGTGAAGGGCCCAAAATCTCTCCTGAAATTGATACATTTCATACTGCTGGGCGCTAAAATAACTTTGGCGCGTGCATGGAAACTACCCTCGGTCTCCTTAATGGCGACGACACGCGAAATCTCCTGGATCATGGCTCAGAAAAAGCTTGACAGTATCTTCCTAGCAAAACAGGAAGAATTTGAGATAATCTGGGAACCTTGGTGTTCATATCTCCATATACCATTGTAATATGATGTTATGTATCCGCTTACTTCCTACTCCGGTACCTGTCCTCTCCCCTCTCCTTGTTTCACACCTCTTCTTTTCTTCTTAGGCTTCTTTCTCCATCTCTACTGGATTCCTTGAACTACCGATATCCTATCTTACTACAGGTCCTTGAATTGGGCTTTGTTATCCAATTTTAGGGGTTTCCCTCTATAAGTTCTGTTTTACATGCACCAAATACTGCTCAAGGGACTCAACATACAAGAGTGGGCAACCAATTCTCCTTTCATTTTTCCTATATTTGTTCCCTAATTATTATGCCATATACATATGACATTTGGGGACCCATGTCTCGCTACTTTTTTTTCTTTGTTTTTTTCTTTTGTTCCTCTCCTGTGTGGACCATTTATTTTGCATTTAACAATGGATATTATGTCGCTTTTTTGTTTCACTTTTGTATTGTTACCTGTTCTTGTTGACTATTCCAATAAAAATTATTGCAAGTAAAAATTCTGCACAGTCTCAAGTCACCCCTTTCTAAAATGTAGAAATCTGAACTATTAGTTTTACATTGCAGCAGCATCCCCACACTTAGGACACCCAACATTAGAGGTGATTTACTCTTTTAAAGCAAATACACTTTTGAACACTCCTAATATCTAGTATTCCAGCATTTCTTCTTCCTCAATTTATCTTCCCCATGCAGCTAACGTGACCCCATTGCTGACAGATGGGGGCAGGGAGGTCAAAAAGGATGCTGTGGAGTAGCCCAATGTCCTCCTTATCAACCAATGACATCAGCAGTTGTTGGAACGCTGGCAGCTGGCCTACAAAGTGCCAAAGGATGTAATGTTGCACAATGAAAACCTGTGACTTTGTGTAATAGAGAAGCATGCTTTTCCCATCCACTGGTTTGTACACATTTTTTGGGCTATTTGAGGCAAATTTTAGGCATTTTGCCAAGGCACCCCTGAAGAACCCATAAGGCACCCTGGTTGAAAAAGGTTGCCTTAAGCAATGGGGCATTAAGTGGACAGCACTGGAGCACCTATAGCAATGTCCTAGGCCAGTGGTCCTCAACTCCGGTCCTTAGGGCCCACTAACAGGCCAGATTTTAAGTATTACCTTGGGGAGATGCAGATTAGAGTACTGCAATCACTGAGCAGCAAATTATATCACCTGGGATGTATTTCAGTTATCTTGCAAACCTGGCCTGTTAGTGGGCCCTGTAGGCCAGGGTTGAGGACCACTGTCCTAGGCCAAGCAAGCCCTGTACTTTGAGCAGTAGGGGCGATAAAAAACAGTCACTGAAATTATCACCCCCTGTGGGTCAGTCCTCACAGTGTCCTTCCAGTATAGAATGCAACTCTAATTCCAGAAGACAGTCTCTCCCTGTGTACTCCAAAGGAAGGTCTTCAGTGGCACCCTTATTTGGGGTTTGTGGTTGAGCAGACCCTCTCAGCAATGTCTGGGATCATGATGAGCAAGATGGACCTTAAGCAATACAGCCAGGAGGGTAAGCAGCCCTCCTTGGCTGGAAACTTCTCCTCCTGGACAAGAACCCTGGGCTCTGGGCTCCAAACTATATATACACCATGCAGCCACTGCCTGGACACACCTCTCCAGGGATAGGCTGGGGCTGCATAACAATTTAGGCTTCCTACCTGACCCTTCTACCCACTATGTTCTGGAAAGCTCCAGAATCCAGGGGGGTGGGGGGGCAGACTAGCAGCCTGTAGAGCACAGAGAAACAATTACACACAGAGCTCTGCTGGTTACAGGAGAGTAAAACTAAATTTGCCTAACCTAAAAACCTAGCAGCCTGGCAGGAGGGTGCTACATCTAGCAAGCAAATAAAATTGTCCAAAGGACCACTGACCCCACTTTACAGAAAGCTCTCATTCCAAGAGAACACCAACTTTTTACCCCGCATTAATGACTTCCAGTCAGATCTGGGGTAGAATTAGGATCAGAGTTGTATAAAGTACTCAAAAACCATATTTGAGTAAAAGTACAAGTGCTCGATCAAAAAGTGACTTGAGTAGAAGTGGAAGTGCTTGATCAAAAAGTGACTTGAGTAGAAGTACTAAAGTATTCAACTTTTTTTGTACTTAAGTATTGCAAGTAGTTTTTTTAAAAAAATTTGCTACTCAAGTACTGAAAGTAAAAGTACCAGTAGTTTTTAAAAAAAAAATTGCTACTCAAGTACTGAAAGTAAAAGTACAAGTACTGTGTTATGTAGTTATTAAAGAAAGAAGTCAAAAGTTTATTAAAGTTAAAGTTATTAAAGAAAGAAGTCAAAAGTCAAAAGTACACATGACATTATACACATTTTTTTGAGCTTCATGAAACCTGCCATCTACTGTTCTGGCAGTGGTAATTTTTAAAATTGTAACGAGTAACTATACAGCACAAAAAAAAATATCGGAGTAGAAGTATTGAAATCATCAAAAAGATGTAGTGAAGTAAAAGTGGAAGTAGGAGAAAAAAAATTCTACTCTAGGAAAGTACAGATACCGCCTTTCGGTACTTAAGTACAGTAGTGAAGTAGTTCTACTTAGTTACTATACATCTCTGCTTAGGATCCTGCATTTATGGCCTTGTGTGACAAAATTAAAATCTCTGCCCCCTCTAACATCATCACCCCAATAAGGAAGCACAATTCCTTCTTATGTGATAGTAACTAGGGATGAGGTTAGACTAAAGAAAAAGCTCCTCAAACCAAGGGTGTACTGTAGTTGCCATCACCCTGATTAAATCTACAAAAAGTATTTCTCTATTTTGTGGGATTATGAAGGGCAACTTGTTCTCCTACTAAGGCAAAAATCGACTAATATATTCTTAAAATGTTTTCAATTTATTAAGTTTGCATGTTCTAAAAGATCCCCAAACAGAAATATGCATCATAAAAACCATAGACAGACAAATTCAAATGAAAAAACAAAGACACTGGTATCACGTGACATCAACACTGGTATCACGTGCAGATTTTTTCTGTGCAGCAGTCTGCAACCTATATGCAGTTTTCTGCACTGATAAAAAACTGACGTGACATCAACACTGTGGTGCACATAACTGACGCACATGAATACTGATGTCAACGTGGATAAAAACACACTGAAAGGCACATGAAAACAGATGGAAAATGATGTAAACTGATGTTTTCATGCACGAATGGTGTGATCCAGCCCTCAGTCAGAGTCAGTGTCCCCCCCAGCCAGTGTCAGTTAGTGCCAGTCCCTGATTGCCTACCACACTATCACAGTCACACTAGAAGTTGTTTATTACTGCCATTACTATTACTTAGTATAGTGTCTGTCTAGGCTCGCATCCTGGCCATAGTAAGAACTACAACAACAAGAGAAGGACGCACCGACCTTGGGCATTACCACTAAAAAAGTTTATTAAAATCCAAATAGGTAGCATACATTATACTCACAAACATAAGATGTATGCATGTAGGAAATAGGGACCAATCGCCTCCAGGACACTTCTATACTGTTGGATGGCGTGATGGCATCCACAATAACCTGACTTAAACTGACGATTGCCGATTTTGGCTCTGAGGAAGACTGTTCTCCCTTGAAACGCATAAGACAGGTTATTGGGGACACCTTAACGCCATGCAGCAATATAGAAGTGTCCTGGAGGCGATTGGTCCCTATTTCCTACATGCCTGTATACATCTTATGTTTGTGAGTATAATGTATGCTACCTATTTGGATTTTAATAAACTTTTTTAGTGGTAATGCACAAGGTCAGTGCACCCTTCTCTTGTCTTTGAGTGTTTTTGGATACCCTTGGTCCTGAGGGGGCAGCAAGACCACCTTATCTGTGCTAAAAAGATCATTTAGACCACTTGCCTTCCTGCATACCTTTTGAGCGCAGGAGAGATACTGTTCATGGTAAGAACTATACTAGTGTCCCCAATAATATAGTTAAAAGGTGCTAGCAGGATCAGCCCCAATCACTACCAGCACTTGTGACATGTAGCAGAATACATTTATAAGGAAAATCAATTTTTTTTATTTTTTATTGGATATGTTTCTATAACAGAAAGTAGAAAATATTAGTAAAGTAGTGGACAGGCGCTATTAAAAGGGTATCATCAAATTATAAAAGTGAAATTAAACCAAATAATAAAGATCTTGATATGACATACATATATCCCAATAGATATATACACATCTAAAGTGCATAAACCTTACGGTGAATAAATATGTGTGCAAAACATGCTAAGTGAAAAAAGAAATTCATGCACAAGGTGCATAACAATATAAAAACCAATGCACATATATATATATATATATATATATATATATATATATATATATATATATATATATATATATATATAAATATATATAAAAGAAATGATTCGGATACGTGCTCACCAAAATTAAAAAGGACAAAGAAAAGGGTTTATATCAAACAAACCCTGAGTGTTAATAAAGTGTCCATAGTGCATCAAAAAGTGTCCATTAATAAAATATTCTGTTGCGAAAAAAAAATGTATGTATGTTATTACAATAAATATGCATATAATGTATAGACAAGTGACAACGTGCTGAATGTCCAATTCAAAAGTGCAAAAAAATCCAAAAGTAATAAACGGGTGTCTTCTTATGGAGTGAGGATCAAAAACCACCGGACCAGTGCGACTGTGGGCATACACTAAGTGCAATGGCCGCTCACCTTAATGATAATATATCGCAGTATGAATAAACTCCTGGTATCAGTAAGCTCTCCAACAGGTGGTCATCAGGCACCAGGCTCCCTCTAAGGCAAACGACTGGATCCTCTCAAAAGCACACTCCACTGCTGTACTCCTCTCCCAGTGCTCATCTCTCTCTCTCTTTCTCTCTCTCCTGTGTTCTAAAATCCAACTGAAAGTCTCCCACTGACGATGTTGTCAGTGGGAGCCCTGATCGTGTCACATTCCATCGTCACCTGCCACCAGATGCAGACTGTCACTTGCCACGTCGCCTGCCACCAGATGCAGCTTGTCACTTGCCATGTTAATTGCCACCAGATGCAGCTTGTCACTTGCCATGTTACTTGCCACCAGATGCAGCTTGTCACTTGCCATGTTACTTGCCACAAGATGCAGCTTGCCACTTGCCATGTTGCCTGCCACCAGATGCAGTTTGTCACCTGTCACGTTTCCTGCCACCAGATGCAGCTTGTCACTTGCCACATTGCCTGCCACCAGATGCTGCTAAGCCACGTCGCCTGCCACCAGATGCAGCTTGTCACTTGCCATGTTACTTGCCACCAAATGTGGATTGTCACTTGTCATATCGCTTGCCACCAGATGCAGCTTGTCACTTGCCACGTCACCTGCCTTCAGATGCAATTTGTCATTTTCCACGTTATCTGCCTTAAGATGCAGCTTGTCACTTGCCAGGTCACCTGGCACCAAGATGCAGCTTGTCACTTGCCACATCACCTGCCACCACATGCAACTTGTCACTTGCCACGTCACCTGCCACCAGATGCAGCTTGTCACTTGCCACGTCACCTGCCACCAGATGCAGCTTGTTACTTGCCACGTAACCTGCCACCTAGAGCGGATTGTCACTTGCCAGTGGCTGTGTCCCAGAGTGAGGGCGGGAAGTGAGAGATAATGTAATCTCTCTGCTGCCTACAGCTGCACAGTGAGGGTGGTGTTCTGTCACATGCTGGACTGCGGGGATGCAGGGCAGGCGGTGAGAGATGATGTCATCTCTCTGCTCACCCACCCGCTCACTGGCCTGCCTGCCCATTCACCTGCCTGCCTGCCAGCTCACTGGCCCCCCTGCACACTCCCCTGTCCACCCTCCTGCTAGCCCTCGCCCTCTCCCGCCGGCCCTCCCACTCATCCACCAGCCTGCTCACCGGCCTGCCCGCCCCCTCACCCGCTAGCCAGCTCACTATTTTCTGGGGGGGGGGGGCAATTGCCCCATTGTCCCCCCCGTCCCCTGGATCTGCCCCTGCCATCAGCACTCCTGTAAGTGACCACAATGGCAGCCTCTGTGTTTTCTTTCTGGTTTGTCCTATATCACACCCTGCATCCTTCAGAATCCCCCCTATACATCCTTCATCTTCTAAAGTCCTTATATACCCTTCACCCTCAACAATCCCCCCATCATGCAGCCTGCAACCTCCAGAATCACCTGCACCATCCACCGAGGACCTTCTAAAATCGCCATATACCCTTCATCCTCCATAATCCCCCACCATATGCACTGCACCCTCCAGAATCCCCCTACCATAAACAGTGGGAGCCAATCAGAGGGCCTGGCAGACTCGGGACCCGCCAATCATTTCCGAGAAAAGCAGAACGGCAGTCTACCTATGTAAACAAGGCAGATCACTGTTCTGTGAGATGGGAAGGTAGTGATCCTGTGCTCCTGCTAAGCAGGAACATAGATCTCTGCCTTTTCACAGTACAAGCACCTCCTCCACAGCTAGTAAGCACTCCCTAGGAACACATTTAACTCTGATTTCCCCTGATGCTAACCCCTTGGTGCAAACCAATCAATATACACTTATTGGGATTTTTTTTACCAAAAATATGTAGCAGAATACATATTGGCCTAATTTGGTGAAGAAATTAGATTTTTTACAATTGTGTTATTTGATGTGTTTTATAGCAGAAAGTAAAATAATATTGTCTGTCTTTTTTTGTTTATAGCCCAAAAAAATAAAAACCACAGAGGTGATCAAATACCAACCAAAAGAAAGCTCTATTTGTGGGGAAAAAAGGACATACATATTATTTGGGTACAGTGATGTTCGCCCGCACAATTGTCAATTGAAGTAACACAGTGCTGTATCGCAAAAAATGGCCTGGTCATGAAGGGGGGTAAACCTTCCGGAGCTGAAGTGGTTAACATGATAAATATATATGAGATTTTAGTCAGTGGGCTCACATCAAGTTTAATACTTGTAAAACACATTTTGCAAATAAGCGTATTACTAGTTTTACTTCTTTTGGATACACAGGGAAAGGGTTAGACCCTCTGTAAAGTTTTTTTTTTTTTTTTTTTTGCTGTCTGTGTCTCTCCATTGGAGATGGGCAGTTCACGAAAAAGAAAGTGGAGGGAAATCCAAATGTTTTGATTTGTCCCCAGAACAAGAGGTAAGAGAAAATCTTGCAATGGGATAACCTGTTCTTGGAAAAACTGTCTAAGAAGAGAGTTTCCCTCACTTTGGAAGACTTCCCTTCACTTCCTGTTGTGGTGTCCCCAATGCTACACAGATCACAAAAAAAAAAAAAAAAACTGGCAAGATTTTTAACCCTTTCCTACTCTATCCAAAATAAAAAAAAAAAATATTGGCTATATACTTTTTTTTTTTATAATTTTTTTTTTTCCTAACAATTTTTTCTCTCATACACAGACAAGCACTCGCATTACTTCTTCATAACCGTCACCGATGGCTCCAACTATGACCACCCAACCTATTACACAACCAGGTCCATTGATGACATCACATTGTACTGGTATGACAACATCAATGAGATTATAGAGCGCAGAGTGCCCTGGTTTAGAAGTACCTACTCAACATTACTGGATGCGAGTGCCAATCAGTTCATGATGCAGCACAACCTGCAAAGATTGTTCCATATGTTTAAGAATTATTTGAACGAGACGGAGGGTAAGCACATGTTTATAGCAGCCTTTTTCAACCAAGGTGCCATGGCACCCTGTGGTGCCTTCTGGGCTCTTCAGGGGTGCCTTGGCAAAATTTAAAAAAATTGCCCAAACTTGTCAGCATGCTGGCAGGTGGATCTCACCTGCATTTTTTTTACTACACAAAGCCACAGGTTTTAATTTGTGCAGAATTACAACCTTGGGCACCATGTGATCCAGCTGTTGGGATTCTAATAAATGCTGATGTCATAAATTGATAAGGAAGACATTGAGCACCTAAGGGATGTCCTTGGTTGCCCTTCTCCATCTGCACTGGGGTCACATTAGCTGAATGAGAAAGGGAGAGGAGAAACACTGGAATACTAGTCAGTACCAGTGTGCAAAGGCGTATAAAATACATCATTTCTAGCTTTAAAGGCCCGTACACACGTACCGATCGTCGGCATACAAACGTCGGCGGACGAAAGATCTGCCGATTGTATGCGTGTTAGTATGGTGCCTCCGACAGATGTCTGCGCACAATCCGCGGACAAAAGTCTTTCTTGCAAACATGAAAATTTTTGTCTGCGGACACCAGAACGGACGATTGTTCGCCTGTCAGTACAGAATTCGGCCGACAGACCGCAGATTTGCAAGACTGGGCATGCTCAGAAAATAAAAAACACAGGGAAAGTTAACCATTACATGACATCACTTCTGCAGTCAGCTGAAGTCTGCAGACAAAATTCTTGTGCTGTCCTTGTGCTGTCTTTGCACTTTTCAACAGACACTGACATCCCGGGGAGAAAAGAGGAACATTTGTATGACGACGATCTGCGTGTGTGTACGGGGCTTTAGTGTCCTATGTGTGTCAATGATGCTCCATTATGTAAAACTATTTGTTTCTTTTACATTTTAGAATGGGGCTCCTCGAGATTGTGCATAATTTTAAAGGGTTCCTTGACTGAAAAAAAAGGTTGAGAAATGCTGGTTTATAGCACTGAAGGAAGGGTTTTGTAAGTGGAATACAAATATTATCCTAAAAAGTATAACCACTCTAGTGAAAAGTGTGAACAGTGAAAGCAGCAGCTTCCAGTGAGATACCCACAAAAAACAAATAATAATAAACAAGCTGCACTAAGTGATCAAATTGGGTGACTAATAAGGAATTGATCACTCTAAAAAAGGTGTTCAAATGTAAATTTGATTACATGCACATAAATAAAAGGTAAACCAAAATGTCCCAAGTGATACAATGCTGTAAATTAAAATACTGGGATGTTGAAAAAAGTGCACTGAGTGATAATCATTAATAGATGCAATACATAAAAAAGTTGAGAAAAATTATAAAATATCTGAATACACAGTAATGATCAAATACATCGGTTATATATAGAAAATAAGTGAATATGTGAATAATCTCTAGTAAAAATGTAAAAGGCTCATTTAGAGAGTGTAACACAGTGTGTGATAATAAATGAACTGTGCTAATAAATCCACCCTTTGCCTTGATGTTTATAAGCCTTATATTAATTGCAGATTTGATATTGGAGGCCGATTGAGCACCTGCAGTGGATTTATTGCACAGTTCATTTATTATCACACAGGTAGGTAGGTACTTCTAAACCAGGGCACCTTTTTTAGAGTGATCAATTCATTTTTAGTCACCCAATTTGATCACTTAGCGCAGCTTGTTTATTATTATTGCAAATATTATCCTCTCCAGATCTTGGAGAAAACAATATTCTCCACCAAAAATAATAGGAACCTGAGCTTTTCATTGGAGACTGCCATAGATCTGACCTATCAGGGGTCATGGAAGACCTCTGTAGAGTAAAGCCCTGTACACACGTACCGATCGTCGGCCGAACTATCGGCCGTCTTTTGTCCAGGGCTGTCGTGTCTGTTGAAAACTGCAAAAGACTGCACACGAATTTTGTCGGCCAATAACAGCCGACTGCAGAAGTGATGTCATGTGATGGTTAACTTTCCTTGTCTTTTTTATTTTCTGAGCATGCCCAGTCTTGCAAATCTGCTGTCTGTCGGCCGAAATCTGTACTGACTGGCGAACAATCGGCCGTTCTGGTGTTGGCCAACAAAAATTTTAATGCCTGCACGACAGATTCTGTTTGGCCGAAAATGCACTGTCGGAAGCATCATACTAACAAGCCTACAATCGGCCGATCGGTCGTCGGCCGAATATTTACAGCCGACAATCGTTACGTGTGTACGGGGCTTTAGTATTGCATCCACACATAGAGCAACGGTCTTTCTTCAACATGCTACTAGAACATGGATTTTTCTATTTGTACTCAAAGACATACTGTGAGACTTTGTTCTGATGCACCTGGAATTCAATTAAGGCAGATGCAGTTCCTGGTGTGAATGGGGCCTAAAGGATTAATTGGATTTTAGCCCTCCCGGCATAGCCAGATTTACTATGATGTACAGTAGGCCTGAGCACAGACGTTGGGACTATTTCTGGTAGGATTATCAGGCACACAGTTTCTCCCATCATCAGTCATCTTATATAAGCTTCTTTGCATGTTTCCTCAATACACTAAGCCAGGTTGTAGGTGAGGTGCAGAGTAGAGCGGCAGCAGTTATGCACACAGTCCAAGTGCGGTGAAGGAACTTGTATTTGAAACAATGCAAAGACAGTTCTCAATAAATCCAGTAGGAAGGCAACCCAACCGGGAACACTCACAGGTCCAGCAGCGTATGAAATATATTTGGCAAGCGAAAAAACCTAGAGTGCATTGGGCGACTATCAGCAGGAATAAATTAGTAGGGGGATTAGGGACACCAGATATTACACAGCAACTATACTTTCACGATTGATAAATTGGACAAAAAAAGATTAAAAAAAAAGATGGGTTGGGTTGGAATTTATGCTAAGTCAAACACAATTCGATAGGAATATTTGGATTCCACCAAAGTATACGGAAATACACAAGGGGACTCACGAAAAGACGAGGGTGTCGTATAGGATCTGGGGTGCTTTCTATATGTCACAAGTTAGCCTATAGTTCTGTCTGTATATTCTTACCTCCTTGCTGCAGTGCTTCTGTCTTGCTTCCCTTCACATGTGGTGTTTGGGCTTCTATGGGTGTCGCCTGCTCCACTGTGGTTTATATCCTGTTCCTGTCAATTACTTCCTGGGTCACCTCCCTGTTTGCTTCCCTATATATACAAATGCTCAGTGCACTGTTCCTTGCTTGAGCAACTTCGCTGTTCTCTGAGCTCCCATCCGTGTATCCCTTGGCTATTGTAGCTGATCTCCTGTGTACCGACCCGGCTTTGTTTCTCCGTCTACGTTTGTCTGCTGCCTGTCCTGACCTTGGCTTGTCTCTTGGATCTCCTTATAGTCTCCCGTTTACCCTGCACACGCCAGCGGTCTCCACATTCTCAGCTGGGCCTACCTGGGGGCCGCGACCTGGTTCCAGTCTGCTGCAAGTCCATCCCCACCATCAGGGGCAAGGGTGAAGAAGCAGGCTGGGGCTTAGACTCCGCGCCCTGGGGAATCCTGAGCTGGGGATCTATAAGGGCTCGCTACCACAGACCCGTTGACACTATAAGCAGGCCAGATGGAAATACAACTCCCCGTTATTATCTTTAGAGGGCACAACATTTTTTTTAACAGGGTTAGATAAAAAATTGGGGGGAGGGTTAAGATATAACACACAAAGGAAAGATTATGTCTATAGATGAACTTAACACGAAGAGAAATCTGTCACTGAATGAATGAAGTTATAGGCAATTATCAAATTTTGTAGGATCCCTACCACAACCCATCAGATAAGGAAAATGATTACTCCCCATGGAAAAACTATGTGACCCGCAAAACAAGATAAGACATGGTTTGTCTTGGGTGTACGGAGTGCTTACTGATCTGGTGGGAATGAGGAGCCCCCCATTTTCTGAGAATTGGGAAAAAGAAATTGGAGTGAGACTGGAGGATCAGGGAGAAAAAAAACGTGCTGGGAGAAGTCCACTGCACTGCTGGAGACGTGAACACCGGTTATTCCGCATCGATTTCAAGCAGAGAAATCGGAATTGTGCTGGAGGGGTTGTCAGGTGGATGGTACAATGGTATATATCTGGTGGGAATGCCCTAAGGTACGTATATTCTGGTTGAAGATACAACATTTAATTAATCAGATTACCGGAGAAAATGTGGTTGACGACCCCTGGGTATGTTTATGGAGTATATTTATAATATGGGATATTTGTGTTGCAGAGATGCAGATAGGATGGATACCTATTTAGTTAAGTGGAAAATGTGGAAAGACTTTAAAGAAACTGGAGACTACATACAAATATGGGGAAATAAAATGTAGAATTTAAGAAACACCAGATAGGGGTAAAATTGATAGAATAGGGGTATTAGGAGGGAAGGTAGGGGGAGGGTGGGAACAAGGTTGGGGCTATATAAAGATATGTTATAAATGTTATAAAAGAACTGGATTTATTTTTCCTCTTAACCACTTGCCGACTGCCGTCAGTAGATTTACTGCGGTAGTCAGCCCCTCACAGGCAAAGCGACGTAGGTCTACGTCGCTAGCCTGTGAGGCTCTGGGGAGCGAGCGCGCGCCGCCGAATGCGCGCTCCCGCTCGGTCACGGACCCCCCCGTGCGTGTGCCCGGCGGACCCGATGTCCGCCGGGCACTCGCGATCGTCCGTGACACCGGGAGAAAGGCAGGAGGCTAATGTAAACAAAGCCGCCTGTCATTCTCCCCTGTGTAAAAATGGTGATCATACGGTTCTACTATGTAGACTCGTTGATCACTGTTCTTACACAACTAGCCACAGCCAATCACAGTAAGAATCACGCCCCTAGGGACACACTTAACCCCTCCCTCTCAAAAAAAGTTAACCCCTTCAGTGTCATTTTTACAGTAACAGTCGAATGTATAGCACTGATTACTGTAGTAATGTCACTGGTAACCCCAAAAGTGTCAATAATGTCAGTCAAGGGTCCGATCTGTCCGCCGCAATGTCGCAGTCCCGCAAAAAAATCGCAGATCGCCGCCATTATGCGTTAAAAAAAAAAAAAAACAACAAAAATGACAAAAATCTTTCCCATACGCTTTTTGCGATTTTTTTTTTTACCAAAAATATGTAGCTTAAAACAAATTGGCCTAAGATGTTTTTTTTTGGGGAATTTCATATAAAAAAAATTGAAAAATATTGTTATTTTTGCAAAATTGACGCTCTTTTTTTGTTTATAGCGCATGATCAAAAAATCGCACAGGTGATCAAATACCACCAAAACAAAGCTCTGTTTGTGGAAAAAAAAGGACTTTAAATTAGTTTAGGTACAGCGTCGCACGACTGCGCAATTGTCCGTTAAAATCACGCAGTGCCGAATCGCAAAATAGGCCCTGGTCAGAAAGGGGGTAAAATCTTCTGGGGCTTAAGTGGTTAATGTTATATAGTGTACTTTGCATAGCTTGATTAAAACAATAAAAAAACATAAGAATAAAAAAAGGGCCACTCTTTTTTCTGGCATCACTCTACTTTGGTTCTATGTTTCACATACACAATACAAGTGTATGTAGCACTACCCTAGCAGGGACTGCAAGTGAAAGGTTCCCCACTCCTGCACAGCCAGTCTCTCAGCATTTCATCCAGACACAGAAACCAGTCTTTGGCTTGTTTTTTTTTTTTTTGTTGTTTTATTAGGGGATGATATCTTGGATGGGGTAAGGGATTATGGGATGCCCAGAGTAACAACAGTATAACTTCAGGCATACTTCCTCCCTATTTACAGACTCCTCTTTAGCATTCCACCTGCAAACACTTGTCCATCTTTGCACAGCTTCTGCTGGTTCACTTCTTTACAGGCAGGAACCTGCACTCCCTTGAGAAACAGAAAATAAGGAATGAAACAGCCTATAACCTCTCCTTATTCCCTGTGCCCACTGATCCCAGTTCCACTGCTTGCAGGAAATGCTAGCCCGCCTGTCTGCTACCAGCCACACCTTGCTGTCTTCCTTCCTATCCCCAGTTCTCCTGAGTCTGACTGACATGGACATGAAGATTCCCCAGTTTAAGGATTGATGAAGACTTGGCACATTGTCTGTAAGAGAACGCTTTTACAGATGACAGTCTCTGCCCTTGTCTGTCCCTGTACCATGCTGATCTACTCGCTGTCTCTGCTTGCTCTCTCTTGCCATCTCTCCGGCTTGAATCCCTCCAACTTCCTCCTGTATTTGGATCCTTCCAGGCCAGCCTTCCCAGCACAGCCCAAGGTAAACCCCTCCCCCCCGGTGGGGGTTCCTCAAGGGCCAATCGACAGCCTCCCTCCGCACTTGTCTTCCACCCGACTTCCCTGCTGGCATTGCTCATGTCTATGGGTTTCCCAACCCCCTGCCAGGTCCACTCCTGGGGATTGGCTGAGGGCCCATAAAGATTAGGCAGCCCCTCCTAACCTCCATCCCCTATTTTCTACTAGAACATTCTCAAATTTTATAGAAACAGGGGGGGGGGGGGGCACCAGAGAACTGCCAGGATGAGTCCCCCAGCCCTGAACTTAAATAACCCTGACCCAGATTCAGTGATTCAGGTTTATCCCAGAGCCAAACTATGTTTTACCTGCACTACACTTCTAGTAGCACACACTGGAGGATGCTACATGCATGAAAAATAAGCCAGCAAACTGCAAATGCAGACAAGGGATATGCATAGGCAGCCCCTCCTAACTTCCACCCCCTATTTTCTAGAACGTTCTCCAAGTTTCTAGAAACAGAGGGGGGCACCAGAGAGCTGCCAGGATGAATCATCCACCCCTGAACTCTAATAACCCTGAACCAGATTCAGTGACCCAGGTTTATCCCAGAGCCAAACTATGTTTTACCTGCACTACACTTCTAGTAGCACACACTAGAGAAGTGGTTCTCAACTCCAGTCCTCAGGACCCACTAACGGGGCAGATTTTAAGTATTACCTTGGGGAGATGCAGACTAAAGTACTGCAATCACTGAGCAGCAAATTATATCACCTGTGATGTATTTCAGTTATCTTGCAAACCTGGCCTGTTAGTGGGTCCTGAGGACCAGAGTTGAGAACCACTTCACTAGAGGATGCTACATGTATGAAAAAGAAGCCAGCAAACTGCAAATGCAGACATGGGATATGCTTGGGCAGCCCCTCCTAACTTCCACCCCCTATTTTCTAGAATGTTCTCCAACTTTCTATAAACAGAGGGGGGCACCAGAGAGCTGCAAGGATGAATCATCCACCCCTGAACTCTAATAACCCTGACCCAGATTCATTGACTCAGGTTTATCCCAGAGCCAAACTATGTTTTACCTGCACTACACTTCTAATAGCACACACTAGAAGGGGCTACGTGTATGAAAAAGAAGCCAGCAAACTGCAAATACAGACAAGGGATATACTTTATTTTTTAGTTCAAATGCTGGTAATGATTTACTGTAAGAAAAGAACAGTGGAGTACCTGAATCTAATTTTTAGATGTCTAATGCTGAGCGATTTGTGATGTAAAGAGGAGCTTAATGCCCTATTCTTGGGTTACATGCTGTTTGTTCATTTTGTGTTTGTCTCTCTCCTTGGTGTGATTGCAGGGTTTCACGTTCTGCAGAGGTTACTGGGATGCATTGTTTATGGTAACGGGACAATTGACACAGTATTCAGTTATCGTTATGATGGAAGACCGTTCCTTAGTTTCAGTGTGGAGAAGGCACACTGGATAGCGGAGGACTCAAGGGTACAATATTTTGCTGATCTCTTTAATCGGAACAAGACTATAGGAGAGCAGAACAAGAAAGTTCTGATGAAAAACTGCGTTCCGCATATAACTGAGCTGCTTTCATTGGGGAACAGCACGTTTAACAGAAGAGGTACTGTGCTGTCCTATTATGTTTATGTTGGTAACAGGAAGAAGTAAATATCCATGATTTTTTGCACCTAAAACTTTAAGACATGTCCACTCTGAACTGATATTTCAGTTTTTTAGTAATGCAGGAAAGTTAAACAAACCGGCAGTTACTTACATCTCTCTGGGATTTTAGTGGTGAGATCTCTGCACTGGGTTCCGGGGAATGTGCACCTGGTGTGCAAATTCTTATAGGATTCCCAATGTCCCCGTTGGATCTATTTTTCTTATAGACTGCTAAAAAAAATTAAAGGAACACTTTTTAATCAGAGTATAGTATCAAGTCAGTTAAACTCCTGGGATATTGATCTGGTCAGTTAAGTAGCAGAGGGGGTTGTTAATCCGTTTCTGCTGCTTTGGTGTTGATGAAACTAACAACAGGTGCACTAGATCGGCAACAATGAGACAACCTCTAAAACAGGTGGAGGCCACTGACATTTTTTTTTCCCCTACTCATCTTTTCTAACTGTTTTACACTAGTTTTGCATTTGGCTAGGGTCAGTGTCACTACTGGTAGCATGAGGAGATACCTGGACCCTATAGAGGTTGCACAGGCAGTCCAACTCCTCAAGGGTGGCACATCACTAAGTGCCATTGCCAGAAGGTTTGCTGTGTCTCCCAGCACAGTCTCAAGAGCATGGAGGAGATTCCAAGAGACAGGCAGTTACTCTAGGAGAGCTGGACAGGACCTTAAAAGTTCCTTAGCCAATCAGCAGGACCGGTATCTGCTTCTTTGTGCAAGGAGGAACAGGATGAACACTGCCAGAGCCCTACAAAATGACCTCCAGCAGGCCACTGGTGTGAATGTCTCTGACCAAAAAATCAGAACACAATTATTTGGTTGCAGCCATCAGACACAAGTTAGAAGTGAAGGACACATTAGGTTAGGGAGCAAACAATCAGAAACAGACTTCATGAGGGTGGCCTGAGGGCTCGACATCCACTAGTGGGCCCTATGCTCACTGCCCGGCACGAGGAGCTTGATTAGCATTTGCCATTGAACACCAGAATTGGCAGGTAGGCCACTGGCGCCCTGTGCTTTTCACAGATGAGAGCAGGTTCACCCTGAGCACGTGACAGATGTGGAAGGGTCTGGGGAAGCCATAGGGAACATTATACTGCCTATAACATCTCTCAGCATGACCGGTTTGGTGGTGGGTCAGTGATGGTCTGGGGAGGCATATCCAGGGTGGGACGCACAGACCTCTACAGGCTAGACAATGGCACCCTGACTGCCATTAGGTATCGGGATGAAATCCTTTTAACCATTGTCAGATCCTATGCTGGTGAAGATGGTCCTGGTTTCCTCCTGGTGCACGACAATGCCCGGCTTCATGTGGCGAGAGTATGCAGCCAGTTCCTGGAGGATGAAGTAATTGATGCCATTAAAGGGCCCCCACACTTGCCTGACCTAAATCCAATAGAGCACCTCTGGGACATTATGTTTTGGTCATCCAACGCCGCCTGGTTGCACCCCACCCTGAACACCCTGTTCAGGAACTCAGTGATGCCTTGGTCCAGATCTGGGAAGAAATACCCCAGGACACCATCCGTCGCCTCATTAGGAGCATGCCCCGATGTTGTCAGGCATGCAAGCAAGTGGTGGGCATACACACTACTGAATACCATTTTGAGTTGCTGCAATGAAATTTCAGCACAATGGAATAGCCTGCTGCATACTTTTTTCACTTTTCGGGGGTGTCTTTGAATTCAGCCCTCTGTATGTTGATTATTTTCATTTCCATCAAACGATGTGGCATCCTTTCATTTCTAACACATTACCCAGTCCATATCAGTATGAGCATGAGATTTTTCCCCATTAAAATCTGATGTGTTTTTAAAGTGTTCCTTTAATTTTTGTTGAGCAGTGTATTAAAGTAAAACTGTTTGTGTTGTCTGTGTGTCCATTATAACCAAAAGCAAAAGAAAATCACACATTTTGAGTAAACAGGAATAGAGGAGAAATCTTCTAATGTGGACACACATTAGAAGAATGTGGTTCTGGTGACTACCGGGGATTTCCCCTCACTTCCTGTTGTGGCTTTGGGACAGGCAATAAAGGGAAATCTGCACAATGAGACACAAATGGGAAAAAAATACATGATGAGGGTTATACTGCCCCCCCTACTTCAAAATCAAAACAAAACAAAAAAGTATTGCCTTCAGTTCTGCTTAAAGAAGAATGCAACAGGAGGACCCAGGACACACAAAGGTAGACAGGAGCAGAGTTGAGAATTGCAATCCCGCGTATACTGTAACCGCCTAACGAGGAGCTCCAGTCAGAAAAAACATAAATGTTAGCATTAACAAATACTGTAGCTGCTGACTTTTAATATTCTGGTACTTGCTTGTTCAGGAATCCAGCAGTGTCCTCACCCAAACGCATTTTTCCATTGGCTATTGGGTGCTTGAAAAACCATCTTGAGTAAGTGAAACCGGCAGTGAAGTCTTGCGGCTTATTAGGAATTTCTTTTTATTTTAAAGTGTTTGTAACCCCCCCAAAAAATGGATCCTATTTCTTTAACCACTTCAATACAGGACACTTTCACCCCCTTCCTGCCCAGACCAATTTTCAGCTTTCAGTGGTCTCACACTTTGAATGACAATTACTCAGTCATGCAACACTGTATCAAAACAAAGTTTTTATCATCTTATTTTTTTAACACAAATAGAGTTTTCTTTTGATGGTATTTAATCACTACATTTAAATTTTTTGCAATATAGTTTCTATTATAAAATTTTGCAAATAATTTTTGTTCATAAATTTGGGCCAAAATTTTACCTGCTACATATCTTTGGTAAAAATAACCCAAATTAGTGGATATTATTTAGTCTAAATGAAAGTTATAGAGTCTCAACTGATGTACTGATGGCTTATCTAATTTCTTGAGGCCCTCAAATGTAAGGAAAGTACAAATACCCCCCAATGACCCCTTTTTGAAAAGTAGACAGTCCAAGGTATTTAATAATAGGCACAGTGAGTTTTTTGAAGTTGTAATCTTTTCCCACAATTCTTGGGAAAATTATTATTATTATTTTTTTACACAAAATTGTCATAATAACAAGTTATTTCTCACACACACAGCATATGCATACTTGCAATTACACACCAAAATACATTCTACTCCTCCTCCTGAGTATTGCAATACCACATGTGGGAGACTTTTACACAACCCGGCCACATACAGAGGCCCAACGTCCAAGTAGTACCATCAGGTGTTCTAGGAGCCTAAATTACACATATAATTTCTTGACAACCTATCCCATTTCTGAATGCCTTGGAGCGCCAAGACAGTGGAATTACCCACAAAATGACCCCATTTTGGAAAGCAAACACCCTGATGTATATTCTATGAGACATAATGAGTCTTTTGAACATGTCATTTTTTTCCACAAGTGGAATGAATGTGGAAAATGTGGAAAGAAAATGAAAAAGTATTTTTTGTTGTCAATTCATAAGATATTTCTAACACATAGCATGTACGTAGCAAACATTGCACCCCAAAATACATTCTGCTACTCATCCTGAGTAACAGAATTCACATCCCAGCCCACAAATTGAAGGAGATCACCCAGGGATACACAGTGGAAATTGGAGCTGGATTTAAACCCAAACGCGAGATCACACCTACTCAGGTGAGCTTATACCCTAAGGGGGAGCCACAAGAGGAATACCACCTATAATCCATTCATAGTACTGCAACAGTGGAACATTTTATCGGGTGGCGCAGAGTGCCTTGGTTTGGAATTTTATTTGACAGTGGGGGCTTGGATGCACGCTTGAGAAACTGTCACATATTGTCGCAGCCTTGTCACACTATTGTTCATGATTGTTCACAGTTGTTGGAACGCAATCACTACTATGTAGTTTTTATTTTTAAACCAGTTAATTTTATTATACATGTTTTTTTGATCAACAAGGCACAACTGTTTGGATATCTTTGCACGCTGTGTGCACTCTCACATAGCTTAGTGCTTCACATTACTGTCAATATACCTCAGATCATACCTGATTAGAGTACTTATATTTATGGTTATCCACACAATGAGGACACCTATATAATATATATTTTTTTGTATATATTTATTTATTGATTTCAGCACTCAGTTATATTCACCCACATTTGATTGTGCAGCACTTTTTAAATAGATTCAGTATTTTAGCACTTACCTGAAGGGAAGGGATCAGTGCAAGCTCCTCACATAGTAGCTGATGGGATCACACATTATTAACCAAAAATTTATTGTAAAAGCAACTAAAAGCACTCACGTTTAGTAAAAAATATACAAGCAGAACACTTTACGAGCCACGGGCTCGTCCTCCAGCGACACTTCCAGTTTGGCCTATCAATCAGTCCCATATGTTATACAGCATAGTGCTTGTGCTGTGTTATTTGGCCTTTTGTTACACCTAAAATACTTGGCTGATCCTGCCTGGCTATGCCCTCCCCCCTGTAAACTGACGAAGGTTTATCATGGCAGCTGAGTCCCGACACCGTGCTCATTTTATGTGCCTCCTGTCTGCTCTCCCTCGTCCTTTCCCCCCTCCCTCCCTGCCTGTCAGCTCCTGTGTATGTGAGCCCTCTCCACCCCCCCCCCTTCCTGCCGCTTTTAGTAATAAAGTAAATATTAAACAATTGTCACTGCTAGCCCCGCTTTTTTGCATCCATACAACACTGTAAATATTTATGGAAAACAAAGCCTCTAAATACATTGTTCAGAGCTCTTAAGGCTGGTCACATGACTCCCGGCCGCACCTCCTCCCCCATCTAAGGGATACAGTTGGAGGGGCTGAGCAGCCAGCACAGTCGTGTGACCTCCTCGGCTGACATCAGGAGGAGAGCTCGGCCCCTCCCGCTGTTGCCTGTACAGTAGGAGAGCGGCCGGGAGTCACGTGACTGGCCTGAAGATCTCTGAATTTGGAGGCATAGTTTTCCACAAATATTTGCACTGTGTGTTTTGGATGCATAAAAGAGGGGCTGACAGTGACAGTTTTTAGAAGGGTTACAAACACTTTAAAAACTGGAGATTAAGGCCTCCATTACACAGGCGTTTCCCTTCAGACATCGGATTCCAGTGGCAAGAACCAACAGATTCTTATAGCTGGAATGGCAGGTGTATGCGAACAGCAGCAACCACTCAGCTTGTACAAAATAATGACAGGCTGACAGCAGCCATTTCTGTTTCCATGTACCTGCACGTGAAGCAGCTTACTGGGTTAGGGATGGATGCCCAAGCGTCCAGACTCGGATATCTGGACCTAACTTTAGGTGACCAATAAAAGGAAACTGAAGGTACCCACCAAGGAACAGGTAAGTAACAATATACTAAATTATTGTTTTTAGGTTTAGATAAGCTTTAACAATCCCAAGTACACTATACAGTGTCTTGAAAAAGTATTCATACCCCTTGAAATTTTCTACATTTTGTCATGTTACAACTAAAAAAGTAAATGTATTTTATTGGGATTTTATGTGGTAGACCAACACAAAGTGGCACATAATTGTAAAGTGGAAGGAAAATGATAAATGGTTTTCAATATTTTTTACAAATAAATATGAGAAAAGTGCGGTGTGCATTTGTATTCAGCCCCCCTGAGTCAATACTTTGTAGAACCAACTTTCTCTGCAATTACAGCTGCAAGTCTTTTTGGGGATGTCTCTACCAGCTTTGCACATCTAGTGAGTGACATTTTGCCCATTCTTCTTTGCAAAATAGCTCGAGTGCATCTGTGAATAGCAATTTTCAAGTCTTTCTTAAGATTCTCAATTGGATTTAGGTCTGGACTTTGACTGGGCCATTCTGACACATGAATGCCTGTCAGCTCCTGCAAGGGATTTCTCTGCCCTCCTCCTCACTGACACTGACTCTGTTTGTTCTGCTCCCTCCCTTGCATCCTCATTGGCAAGGAGAAGAGAGCCACTCAGCAGCAATCAGCAAAGCATTCTGGGGTATGTAGTCCCCACCAAAACAGCTCCATAGACTTATATTATGACAGAACTACACACCTCAGGATTCTCTGGCAAGAGGAGGAAAAGAGGGATCCATCTTGTCTGCTAAGCAGTTCAGATCACCATGAGGCAGGAGAAGAGACTGGATGGATGCAAGAGAGAGGTGCTATCTTCCCAGTCAGCCCACCGCTGTGTTCCAGACATCTAGCCTGTGAGAGGGGGATCCCAGGTGCATATTCAGATGCACCTGCATCAGCTGTGTGAAAAGAATCCAGGGTGAGGTGACCAATCAGGTTACCAGAAGAGCAGGCCTACTACAGGACCTTTGGTTTGGGCCTTAAACTGTAGGATTGGTGAGAGGACACTTGCCCAATCCTCCCTTAGCCAGAACATTGAACTGCTGTTGTTGCTCTGCCTCACTTGTTTAGGACAATCTGTGTGGCTGATACACTGTGTGTGGCAGTGATAGTATCTGCCTGATCTAACTGAAGATTACCCACACCATTCAAGCCCCTTCTATCTACCAAGGCCTCTCTGGATGTACTCTGTCATTTCACCCAAGAAAACCAGCAAGTTCACCACCCTAAAGTCATCTAAAGTCTGAAGGGCCCAGCGAGTCCCAGAGCAAAAAAAATAAGTGGAGGGACGTCATGGCAAGTGTGTATAGAGAGACAGGAAAGGGTTAACAGTTTTTGTAGTGTGAGTGGGGGGCCAGCCTTATAGGGCAGGGAGGGGTCACAGGGAGTTCAGGAGAAGGTTGTGGGGGGTGAAGAGGCCAGTTGGGAGCAGACACGAAGGAGGAAGCATCCCACCCGCCCACCCTGTAGTTATGTCTTGCTTTTGTGTTTGTCATGGCAGCCTGGCAGTGGTGGGTCATTGAGGAGGAGAGAATTCTTGATTAAGAATAGTCGGGACCTATTGGTGGTATGGGGTTCCTGGGTACATTCCTGTTAACGAGGGGTTAACTCGGAATATGTAAAATGGAGGTCACTGCGAATAATGAGGTTGTCTCCAAGCCGGTGGGTTGCGGCTGGGGGCCAAAGTGGAAGAAAAGGTTTTCGCAGTTAATAGTTGCTGTGTTGTTGCCCTCAAAGACCACCATTTTTCATTTCTCAATTTTATAAGAATGTTATGTTATTTATTCGAAATTGTATTTTGTAATAAAAGCCTGCAATGGCCATTTTATTCCAAAACGTTGTTGTGTCTTTTATAGCATAAGTGGGGTTTGGAGGGGATGGCCTAGCAGGTTGGGTAATGCTAGCTGGTATCTGTACTACACGTGTCATGTCTATACTTGGGACTCATATGAGTAGGTTTAAGTCGTGGGTTAAACAGGTTGTAAACCTCCAATTTTTTTTTTTTAAACTAACACCTGAAAGAAAAACACATAATGAGCTAGCATGCATCGCATACTAGCTCATTATGAAATACTTACCTAAGAACGAAGCCCCGAAGTGCCGACCACTTACCTCTCTCATGGGTGACATGTTGTGTCGCCCTTCTTCCGGGTTTGCAGCATCCGGCCATCTGATTGGCTGGAGCCGCAATGACATCACTCATGCGCGCGGGAGCCAACGGTGACGGCGCGGGGCTCTGAAGGAACGGCATGAGCGGCCGTTCCTTCAGAGCGCATGCGCCAGTGATGTCACTGACTGCATGCAAAGTAAATATCTCCTAAACGGTACATGTTTAGGAGATATTTGCAGTACCTATAGGTAAGCCTTAATATAGGCTTACCTATAGGTACAAGTTGCAGAGGAGGGTTTACTCCCTCTTTAACTCTGAGTCAGGTACTGTGTTAAAGCTGGTCATTTGGGACTCTGATGCTGGGTGAAGAAGGGAGAGAACTGACATAGAAATCAAGGTCATTTTTCTGCCCTCCTCCTGGTCTCCTGGTCTCATATAGCCCACCCCTAGTAGAGTTGGCAGTTAAGTCACTGAAGTAGTATTCACCTCTGCTCTCAGGGTTATTTCACTTAAAACCTGTGACCATTTTCTTCTGCAATTATGCTAAAAGTTTTCCAGGTATGCCAGTGGGGTTTGAGACGGTTTTTGGGGTTGAAGAGGCAGAGTGCGGAACCCATCTTACTTAAGTGACTCCTGCGGGGAGTAACGCTACACTTCATTTACGTTTTTGGTTGTACCATGACAAAATGTTGAACATTTCAATGGGTATGAATACTTTTTCAAGGCACTGTAAAGTATCTTACCATTGCTTCAAATGTCTTGGGTCTTGCTCTTTATATCTTGCCATATATTTCTAGACACTGTATCTTGTCTTTCCATTTGTTTCCTTCTGCAGAAAAACCAATTGTGAGAGTGACACAAACACCCATCACAAATTCCACTTCCAGACTGAACTGTAGGGCATATGGACACTACCCCAAGAATATCTCCATAGCATGGTACAAGAATGGAGAGCCGGTGCCAGAGAATCTGACGGAGAGAGTGACCTTACCTTTCCCTGACATCACCTACCTCACCTGTCTCACATTAAATATCACCCCAACAAATGGTGATGTCTACACCTGTAATGTTGATCACAGCAGCATGACGTTGCCCTTCAAGGAGGACTGGAGTTTGTCAGGTGTGTTTGAATAGTGTAAAGTAAGATATTCATGAAGAAAATTGTACAACTTCCACTTTACAATATTTAAATTGAGAATTTTACTGAACATTTCTACCTATCTTTCCCCCTTTTTTATGTTTCTTCACAATGTTTTGTTCTTTGGCTCCACTTACATTTTTGGGTGGTCTGTACATACACATTGGGGTTGATTTACTATAGGCCAGTGATGGCGAACCTTGGCACCCCAGATGATTTGGAACTTATTTTCCCATGATGCTCATGCACTCTGCAGTGTAGTTGAGCATCATGGGAAATAGAGTTCCAAAACATCTGGGGTGCCAAGGATCGCCATCACTGCTATAGGCAAATAGATTGTGCACTTTGCCAGTGCAGTTGCTCCAGAGTTCAAAAAATAAGGTAAAGCCTTACTTTACAAAGTATACCGAATCGCATGCAAGAAAAATCTAAAAAAATAGCTTTTTTCCTTGCATATGATTGGATGATGGAAGACAACAGAGCTTTACCACATTTACTAAGCTCTGAAGCAGCTGCACTAACAGAGTGCAGAGTCTGTTTGCTTTTAATAAATCCACCCCATAGACCCTGAGATTGCACAACAATGTGGCCAATATGGATCACCCAAGCCTGACTATATTTCAAGTCAAGAGCACTGAAGCTCACAGAAGCCTTTTAACCTCCCTGGTGGTATGATTGGTGGTATGATTGTTTCCGATTTTAGGTGCTGAATGCGGTACCATTATTTTGCATGTAATTCTTAAGGACGAGCAGCCCAAACCAACTATTTACATATGATTTTTTTTTACTGTGCATTCTTCTTTATAACATCTCGGGTATGATAAAGTTTGAAACACAAAATCATAAATTATAATATAATAAATAACTATAAATAAGTTGAAGTATATATATATATATATATATATATATATATATATATGTGTGTGTGTGTGTGTGTGTGTGTGTGTGTATATATATATATATGTATATATATATATATATATATATATATATATATATATATATATATATATATAAAACTGCAGAAAAGGGCACTGGGGGGCAAACTAATGTCAATTTATTTTATTTTGTAATGAAATCAGTGTGTTTGTGTGTTTTACTGTTTGAATTTGCCGCCGGTTCCACCCCCCTGCAAGCATCACGTCGCAGGAGACGGAAGTCGGGGCTCACAGCATCGGGCAGAAGATCTGGCTGCCGTATGCTGCAGGGACACATCACAGGATCCCGGGGACAAGGTAAGTAACCTCTACCAGGATCCAGCGATGCTGCCTGGTGGTACCCCGAGTGTGACTCGGGGGTTAATGCTAATGGCAGTGAATTCTCACCCCGAGCCACACTCGGGAATCCCACTAGGGAGGTTAAAATAAACTTTGCAACCAGCAAGTTTTTCTTTCTTCTTCTTTTTTTTTTACATTAAAGAGGTTGTAACTCTAAAAAAATAATAAAAAAGAGATCCTAATCACTTACACCAGGTTAAACAGCACAGTGCTGTCTAATTTGTCCCTTTCTCTTGCTCTCGAGCCACTTCTATGTGTCTATAAGACACACAGAGAGTGGCTCGGCCCCTCCCCACCCCCTGCTCCCTCCTCAGTTGCTGTGATTGACAATGGCTCTCACTGCTCTGTCTCAGCCAATGAGAAGGCAGAGACCCGGGAGAGCTACTGCTCTCGTGCACATCGCTGGATTGGAATTGGCACAGGTGAGTATTAGGGGGGCTGCCAGTGGAGCTGCACACTGAAGTTTTTTTACCTTCATGCATGAAGGTAAAAAACCTTCAGTCTTTAGAACCACTTTAAATAATACTGCTGGAATACACCAACACATGCAATCAGCATAGGGTTATATCCATTGTTACCTTTCAACAGCCGAAAAGTAAAAGATTTCCTTCTCTGATTTAAAATAGTAAACCTAAAAAAAAAAGAAAAATAGTTATGATTTTCCTTGATTTCTATGATATCATAGTTACACTGTATTTTGTGTTTTCTTTGTGCAGAGGAGTATGCTAAACCATTGAGTAGAGGCCTCTCCAATGGAGTCATCATTGCCACATGTCTGGCTGTCATCCTTCTGGTGGTTTTCATAGTATTTGGCTCTGTATCTTTAGGAAAAAGTAGGATACGGTGAGAAGTCATGTTGACACAGGACTACTGATGTGTCGGATTATAGATCAGAATGGGACAGAGCAGAAGATACAAAATTTGCTTGGCAAGGCTGTTTTCTCCAACTGATCATTGACATCATAGTCACTACAGGCCAAACCAATCTTTTCTAAGCTTCAGTCAACTATGTTCCACTACCATTGTGATATCCGCTATGTCCTTCTTGCAGTATTCATGTGGTTTATAATTTGAAGAATAGTTCTTGGAAGCTACATATACCATGTATGTTTCATCTGTACTTGCACATACCTCTATTTGTATTTCATTACAGTATCTGTTGCAAGCCCCCCCTTGTCAGCTGCAGATCCCATGCCATAGTTGCCCACCTAGAAATACAAAGTTGGGACACTGTACAAATTGTGTATAAAAACAGAATGCAATGATGTAGAAGTTTCACATTTCAATATTTTATTCAGAATACAACATAGATGACATATCAAATGTTTAAACTGAGAAAATGTATAATTTTAAGGGAAAAATAAATTGATTTTAAATTTTATGGCATCAACACATCTCAAAAAAGATGGGACAAGGTCATGTTTACCATTGTGTGGCATTCCCTCTTCATTCCATAACAGTCTGCAAACGTCTGGGGACTGAGTAGACAAGTTGCCCACATTTAGGAATAGGAATTTTGTCCCATTCTTGTCTAATACAGGTTTTTAGTTGCTCAAATGTCTTAGGTCTTCTTTGTCATCTTCCTCTTTATGATGCGCCAAATTTTTCTATGGGTGAAAGATCTGGACTGCAGGCTGGCCATTTCAGTACCCGGATCCTTCTTCTACGCAGCCATGATGTTGTAATTGATGCAGTATGTGATCTGGCATTGTCATGTTGGAAAATGCAAGGTCTTCCCTGAAAGAGACGACGTCTGGATGGGAGCAAATGTTGTTCTAGAACTTGGATATACCTTTCAGCATTGATGGTGCCTTTCCAGATGTGTAAGCTGCCCATGCCACACGCACTCATGCAACCCCATTCCATCAGAGATGCAGGCTTCTAAACTGAGCGCTGATAACAACTTGGGTTGTCTTTGTCCTCTTTAGTCTGGATGACATGGCGTCCCAGTTTTCCAAAAAAGAACTTCAAATTTTGATTCGTCTGACCACAGAACAGTTTTCCACTTTGCCACAGTCCATTTTAAATGAGCCTTGGCCCAGAGAAAACGCCTGCGCTTCTGGATCATGTTTAGATATGGTTTATTTTTTGGCCTATAGAGTTTTAGTCGGCAACAGCGAATGGCACGGTGCATTGTGTTCACCGACAATGTTTTCTGGAAGTATTCCTGAGCCCATGTTGTGATTTCCATTACAGTAGCATTCCTGTATGTGATGCAGTGCCGTCTAAGGGCCCGAAGATCATGGGCATCCAATATGGTTTTTCGGCCTTGACCCTTACGCACAGAGATTGTTCCAGATTCTCTGAATCTTTGGATGATATTATGTACTGTAGATGATGATAACTTCAAACTCTTTGCAATTTTTCTCTGAGAAACTCCCTTCTGATATTGCTCCACTATTTTTCGCTGCAGCATTGGGGGAATTGGTGATCCTCCGCCCATCTTGACTTCTGAAAGACACTGCCACTCTGAGAGGCTCTTTTTATACCCAATCATGTTGCCAATTTACCGAATAAGTTGCAAACCCATCTTTTTTGGAATGTGTAGCTCTCATGAAATCCGAAATGAGCCAATATTTGGCATGACATTTCAAAATGTCTCACTTTCAGCATTTGATATGTTATCTATATTATATTGTGAATAAAATAGAAGTTTATGAGATTTGTAAATTAGTCCATTCCTTTTTTACTCACAAGTTGTACAGTGTCCCAACTTTTTTGGATTTGGGTTTGTATTTTGACCAAAAACTTGGACTTTTCAAGTTGGCCATCAAAGCCCACACTATTAAATGTTTTGGATCACAAGTTCCTCCTTATTGTAATTCTCACTACAGTCTATTTTTGCCAAAAAGTCTTTCTGGTCTCCCTTTTAGAAGATGAGTCATACCATATACTTAATTTGTGAAGGCTGTAGCAGATTATATTGAGTCTATGTCAAAATATACATTATTTTTGCTATGTCTAGAAAGTAATGAAACATATGCAGTCTAAAGACTGTATTTTGTCTGTAGATGTTGACTGCTGAATAAGACTGGTCTGCGTGGACTTGAAGGAAAAAAGTTTATTTATTGTTTATCTAGAAAGTTGTAAGTCTATCTGTTTAATAGTGATTCAGTATTTATAAGGAATATACTTTATGAATGCTACCTTTCTATTGTAATATTTTCTGATTAGGGCATGAATATTGCAGGGTAAGCCTAAGAACCAGTCAACAGCTGGTTAATATGAAAAGTTAACCCCGGCAGCTCCCTCTCCTGCCCTTTGTCCAGTACTACTGTACCTCCTGCTCTCAGTCTATGCTAGTCCTGCCTCCTGCTCTCCGATCTGTGTAAGGTAGGAGAGTGAAGGGGGGGCAGAGGACATGGATGTGAAGCACGGGGGTGATGTGAAGTGGAGCAGTGCTATGGGGAGGTGATGTGAAGTGGAGCAGTGCTATGGGGAGGTGATGTGAAAGGGGGCAGTGCTGTGGGGAGGTGATGTGAAGGGGGGGGGGCAGTGCTGTAGAGGGTAATGTAAAGTGGGGCAGTGCTGTAGAGGGTGACGTAAAGAAGGGCAGTGCTGTGGGGGGAGATGTGAAGGGGGGGGAGTGTCGGGAAGGGGGTGATGTAAAGGGGGACAATGCTGTGGGGGCCTGATGAAAATGGGGCAGTGTTGTGGGGGGGTTGTGTAAAGGGGATCAATGAAAGGGTGGGGTGATGTGAAGGGTGCAGAGGACACTAGCTTTGGTGGTAAGTCAGCCTGCTCTCCTCCAATGACCAGACTTGTCCTGACACCCTCCCCATCTTGCACAGCCATTCCCTGTTTGGCCGTCCTGTCGCTGTGTGGGCGGCACTGCGGGGGCTTTGTTCTAAGGTAAGTATTTCATAATGAACTAGTATGCGATGCATACTAGCTCATTATGCCTTTGTCTATACAGGTTTTTTTTTTTTTTTTTTCATCTTTTTGTCCAGAGTTTACTTCCTCTTTAAGGAGCAAAATCTTCCGGTCCAGAAGTGGTTAAACATGTTTTTGTTTTCTTTTTGCTGTCATCCACTTTAAGCAAACCTTGGCACAAATGATTGTTTCTCATACAGCAATTAGTGGGAGTAGAGTGACAGTACTCATCATTACCCAGGCCTATGCTGGTAAATATTTGCATAAATTGCGCAACACCTACATAATAACACTTCAACAATAGTTACATAGTAACTCTTTAGGCCCCTTTCACACTTGTGCGACTTGTCCTTCAAATTGGGACTGCAAAGTTGCATGACAAGTCGTACTCCATGATTTCCTTTGAGTACCATTCATATCTGTACGACTACAAGTTGCAATGACTTCAAAGTAGTCCCTGCACTACTTTGGGCTGATTTTAATGCGTTTTGAAGTCCAAAGACATAGGCATTGCTTCAAGTCCAGTCAAAATCGCGGTAAAATCACGGCAACAAAATTGCGGTAAAATTGCGTGACTTTTAGGTTGCACAAATGTGAAAGGGGCCTTAAGGAAACACTTTCAGCTAATCTGACCAAAGAAACATTGCAGCTCATTGGGTAATTCAGAAGTAGAAGTAGGCCTGCTTTGAATTTGGAAATATTTCTGTTTATTGACAAATCTTTCAGTAGTGTGATCTGGGCAGGGGCTGACTGGCAACTTTTGGCCCAGGGGGCAAGTACAACTCAGAGGCCCATGGTGCAATGACTCAAACCCCCCGCCCCCCCCCCCCTCCGGCTCCCCCTCTTCCCTATCTCCTCCTGACCCCATCCCAGGCTGAAGCTCTGCTCCAGGTACTCTCTGTTCACTGGCCAGGTTGGGGTGGACAGAGTCTGCTGCACTGACCCTGTGTTGCTGAACTGGCTTTCAGGGGCTGCCAGGGACTGCAGGGGGGAGCCATGTCTGGCCAAGGGAGGAGAGCCTCTGCTGATACACAGAGCCGGCCTCTGCGCAGACACGGCATATGCCATCAATGCCAGGGAGGGGCCTCCTGTGCTCCATTCTTGTCCTCATCCCGCTCCCAGGAGGACACCAGTAGGGACTTTTTACTCCGCTTCACCAGGAAGCCTTTAGTTTAGGCATGTCTGGGGCCAAAGTGGTGCAGCCAAGGCCAGATTAGGAGCATCATGGGCCTGGTGCTGGCAGCAGTGGAGCAGATTTAGGAGTGGCGAGGATTTGACGATATGACATAAGTAACGTCAGATCCCAGCTCTCCTCTTACTGGCCACCCTCCTGTGTTTCCAAGAGTGTGTGCCCAAACTAAAAAGGTCATAATGCTAGAGAAGCCTGGCATTTGCAAGACTTCCGTGAGGGCCAAGCGTTGGTGTGTGCCCTGAGGTGAAAGGCCGCAGCCGCGCAGTCCTAATGCTACAAAAGCCAGAGGCTTCTGTAAAAGCCCTGCACCGGAGTGCTTGGCGTGCCCTGAGGTGATGTAGACGGGTGCAGTGCAGCCGTGCAGGCCTTAAACAACACTACAAAAGCCAAATACCAGGATTCCATTAGGACCGCCCATCCAGTATCTATTATTATTAATCCCACCACCCAGCCCAGGTGTAGGGTTGCCCCTTTTCTTCAAGCCAAACTCAGACACTTTTTAGTGGTACATGGGACATTTTTTCTGTAGTATAAACTATAGGATTGTAAAAGACCTGGGACATCCTTGGGTGCCCTAAGGCGAAGTCGTAATGCCGCATACTTAGCGCGCTGTGGAGAACAGGGGGTGTGACCAAAAAATACTAACAGTGGGAGGGGCTTAAAGGGAAGTCATTAAATAAAACAAAAGCACTCACATTTCCATAAAATATTGCTGTGCCACAAAAGTCTCACAGACATGTACAAACCTCAGCACAATAATTTATTTTTTTAAATAAAACTCTTCCATCACCATGGAGGTATGTGCAGGGGGGAACAGTTCATTCGTTCACCTTTTCCTTTTCTTTAACCACTTCTGGACTGGGCCTTTTTCTGACGTTGTTTACCTGTTAAAATCCGTTTTTTTTTTTTTTTTGCTAGAAAATTACTTAGAACCCCCAAACATTATATATATATATATATATATATATATATATATATATTTTTTTTTTTTTAGCAGAGACCTTAGAGAATAAAATGGAGATTGTTGCAATATTTTTTATTACACTGTATTTGCGCAGCAATCTTACAAACGCAATTTTTTTGGAAGGAAAATCACTTTTTTTTACATAAAAAAATAGGAAAACAATAAAGTTAGCCCAATTTGTTTCTTTAATGTGAAAGATAATGTTATGCCAAGTAAATAGATACCCAACATGTCAAGCTTCAAAATTGCGCATGCTCGTGGAATGGCGACACACATTGGTACTTAAAAATCCCCATAGACGACATTTTAAAACATTTCTACAGGTTACCAGTTTGAAGTTTCAGAGGAGGTCTAGGGCTCGAATTATTCCTCTCACTCCAATGATCGTAGCGATACCTCACACGTGTGGTTTGAACACCGTTTACATATGTGGGCGCGACTTGCGTATGCGTTAGCTAACGGGGATGGGGCGCTTTAATTTTTTTTTTCCTATTTATTTTATCTTTTTTTTTTTATCTGTTTTTTTTTTTTTTTATTTTGATCACTTTTATTCCTAGTACAAGGAATGTAAACATCCCTTGTAATAGAAATAAGCATGACAGGAGATCTGGGGTCAGATGTGAGATCTGGGGTCAAAAAGACCTCAGATCTCACATCTACACTAAAAAAGAAAAAAAAAAGTATGAAAAAAAATGGGCTCTTTAACCACTTGCCAACCGCCCCGCGCAGATTTACTGAGGTAAGGCAGCTCGGCTGTGCATAATCCCGTAGATCTATGTTATTATGTTCACGCGGCCTCGGCACAGCGGGATTAGATACTGTGGGAGTCAGACCACGGGAGGAGCGGGCTTGATCGCCCCTGGTCTCCCACGGTCTTCAGAGACACTGACAGGAGAGCCGCCTGCCTATGTACACAAAGCAGGCGGCTCTCCTGTCAGACAGGCACAGTGAGATCATGTGTCTCAGCTAAACTGAAACACTGATCTCTCTGTGCCTGTAACAGAGCCCTCCCCCCACACAGTAAGCACAAGTAGGCATACACTTAACCCGTTGATCACCCCCAGTATTAACCCCTTCCCTACCAGTGTCATTTATACAGTAACAGAGGTATAATATTTAGCACTGATTACTGTATTAACCACTTAAGCTCCGGAAGATTTGGCTGCTCAAAGACCAGGGCCTATTTTGTGATTCGGCACTGCGTGATTTTAACGGACTATTGCGCGGTCATGCAAAGCTGTACCCAAATGAAATTGACGTCCTTTTTTTCCCACAAACAGAGCTTTCTTTTACTGGTATTTGATCACCTGTGTGATTTTTACTTTTTGCGCTATAAACAAAAAAAGAGCAACAATTTTGAAAAAATAACAATATTTTTCACATTTTTTTATATGAAATTCCCCAAACAAATGTAAAACTCAAAATTTTTTAACATTTTAGGCCAATTTGTTTTCTGCTACATATTTTTAGTAAAAAAAAAATTGCAATAAGCGTATTTTGATTGGTTTGCGCAAAAGTTATTGCGTTTACTAACTACGGGAAAGATTTATGTCATTTTTATTGTTTTTTTTAAACTAGTATCGCACCCTTGACTGACATTTTTGACACTTTTTGGGGTACCAGTGACATTACTACAGTAATCAGTGCACTGTTACTGTAAAAATAACACTGGCAGGGAAGGGGTTAACTTTACTGGTGATCAGTGGGTTAAATGTATCCCTAGGGGCGTGATTCTAACTTTGGGGGGCGTGGCTTGTGATGTAACCACAGAGACATACGATCCTACATAGCAGGATCGTATGATCTCTGCAGTTACATCAGGGAGAATGACAGACGGCTGTGTTTACATCAGCTGCCTGCCTTTCTCCCTCTCCAGAGGGAGATCGCGAGTGGCCGGTGGGCATCCGAGCTGCAGGTCACTTGTGCGGGGATGGCAGGGAACGATCGGGGGTGGGAGCGTGCCTCCGGCAGCGCGCGCTTACCCCCTAGAGGCTCGTGGGCGAGTGACGTACCGATATGTCACTTTGCCCAGGAGGAGCTGACCGCCGCAGTATATAGTCATGCGGCGGTCGGCAAGTGGTTAATGTCACTTGTCCCCAAAAAGTGTCAAAAATGTCAGTTAGGGGTCCGATCTGTCCGCCACAATGTCGCAGTCCCGCTAAAAATCGCTGATCACCGCCATTACTAATAAAAAAAATAAATAAATAAAAAGTCCAACAATCTATACCGTAGTTTGTAAATGCTATAACTTTTGTGCAAACCAATTAAAATACGCTTTTTGGGATTTTTTTTTTTTTTTAAACAAAAATATGGAGCTGAATACAAATTGGGCTAAATTGATAAAAAAAAATAGATTTTTTTAATTTTTTTATTGGGAATGTTTTATAGCAGAAAGTAAAAAATATTGTGTTTTTTTCAAAATTGTCACTCTTTTTTTGTTTATAGACCAAAATCTAGAAACCGCAGAGGTGATCAAATACCACCAAAAGAAAGCTCTATTTATGGGGAAAAAAGGACATTGATTGTATTCGAGTACATCATCACACGACTGCTCAATTGTCAGTTAAAGCAACGCAGTGCCGAATTGGAAAAAATGGCCTGGCCATTAAGGGGGTAAAACCTTCCGGAGCTGAAGTGGTTAAAATCGTTGCTAGGTCCTCCAAGGCCATAGAGTCGAGTGGGGGCCATCTTGCCCTCACTTGACTTCCTGCCTGAGGGGAGAGCAGACCGAATCGTTTTCCTTGCTACTGGCGGGTCCAGTAAGTGGTTAAGTACAGAGGGTATTACGATAAGTATAGGAAAGGAGTGTTGAATATACAGCGGTAAACTGTGTATGCAGGAGTGTGGAGCATATGATGGTATGTGTAGGAAAGGAGTGCAAAGTGTGTGACATTATGTGCAGGAAATTAATGCAAAGCATTTGACCAGTGGCGGCCCATCCATTAGGGCTCCCCCTAATCTACATGGAGGGCGCCAGATGCATGGATTCCAATGATGTTTTTTTTTTTTTTGAAGCACGTGATTACAGCCAGAGGCTTTAATAGGCTTCATAAAAGGGTGGGCTCGGGCGCAGAGCAATTGTGTGACAATAGCGAATGAATATTTGCCACACTGATTCTCCTCCCGGCCAATCAGGAAGCTGGTCCTGAGACCTGTTTCCAAATTGCCAAAGGAGAAGGCATTCTATTAGCAGAGGAGGAGGGAGGAGACGGCTGCCGAGAGGGGACATGGAGGAGACTGAGTGGGAAGCCGTCGCCGTCTGTCAGTCCGGAGGAACAAGGTAAGTGAACTGGCGCCCGGGGGGGATATGGTGTGGACTGGATTCTGGAGCGATGGGGGGTCAGTGGCTAGGTCCATCTGAGGCCCCCCCCGACCGATGGAGCACCAGCCGCCACTGTATTTGGCGGTAGGTAGTATTTGCAGGAGAGGAGGGAGGAGGGTATGAGAGAGGATAGCATATACAGGAGAGCAGTGTGGAGGGTATGATAGTAGTTGAGGAGCAGTAAAACCCTGTAGCTGAGCTGCACTTTTTCCTCCTCTCAAACCACTTCCCCTTTAGCTGCAGAGGCAGCGTCTGGACATAAATACATGTTGCAGCTGCAATGGTTTGCTTTGGGCCACTCTGCAACTGTGCTAGAGTAGGGTTAAAGCAGGCACTGAGGAGGCGATACAGTGCCTCTTCACAGCCTGGCAAATGCTCTCTGAAAAAAGATCTAAAAACAGATTGCTCTTCAGAGAGAACTGCTAGTGTCAAAGTCTCAGAGGGTAATCTGTCTTAAAGGGCTCATTCACACTAGTGCTGGTGTCTGAAGAGCAATCCACATTTGGATCTCTTTAGAAGTCATTGTATTGCCTCCACATTGCCTGCTTATTCCCCTTGATCCCTATGGTTGCATGGCTGCATTCACTTGAACGGCTAAGAATTGGCAGGCACTACACCTGCTGAAAGTAGCACTGGCTATAATTCCTACCATGGCAGCGAAACCAAAGCATTGCCGCGGCGGCAGCAAGTGTACACCCTTTGCTGCTGCCTCTAAGGTATTGTTTGTTGGAGGTAAAAGTGTGACTTAAACGCAGAGTTTTACTGCCCCTCCAACCACTAGTGTAAACGAGCCACAATTTACTGCAGGGGGGTCACTGGGCAGTGGCATGCACAGAGCAGCTGCATCAGTACTAGTCATCCATCTGTGCATATACTCCTCACATAAATGAATTACTCCTCCATTGGAAATGCTGGTGCTAACTTCAGCCAACTCCTTGGAAAGCCCAGAATAAATAAAAATACACACAGCTTGATGTAATGTCATAGCTTTCAGCTTTTAAAAACAGTGTAAGTGATTCATCCATGCTACCTTTGCTGAAGTGCCTATTATTTCCTTTACAAACAAGCCGGTGACAGCTGGAGTGGGGCAACTTGCCCAGCTTAAATCCAAGCAAGACACAGCTCATCTACTCTGCTGGCGGGCACCCAAATCTGAAATATCCAGTTTTCACTGGAAGTAAAGTGAAAGTGTAGCTTTGCAGCCTGATAATTGAATAATAGCTTACACCTACCAATTTGCTTTACACTGTATATTGGTTACTGTTACCTTTGTCTCAGGTTTCATTATACAATACATTGGTTGCTAAATTTAGTATGTCACTAAAGAATTGCTTTTTGGATGTCAAATAGGAAAATACGCCCCACTTCCTTGCTCCCTAATAGAGCCGTAGGATTACATTGAGACTACTCATCAATAACATTACTGCTTACTTTAGACAATAATAGCATTATCGCTCAGTACTCCCAGTTCCCCAATAGTGGGCTATATTGATTGTGTTGAATTTTTAATACACTTCTTTAGTGAGCCCAGATCTTACCCTCAAGGTAATTTTTATCCGAGGTCTTAAACAGATAACTTACTATTGATAACCCTTAATCAGAGGGACCTATCTGTCCTCTTCCCCCCTTCCCCCTTTTTTTTTTCTTCTTTTCTCAACCCTTGGTGTCATTTTTGGCCCTCATCTGCTGCAGCTACCAATATGGCTCTTTAGGCAGACAGCCCGACTTGATCTCCCACAATGTCATGCCTGAGAGGGGACATGATATCAATTTATAAATATCTCAATGGGGATCTCAGCATAGAAAAAAAGCTATTCAGTCGAAAGAATTGCATGAGGACTCGAGGGCATACAATGCGATTAGAGGAGAAGCGTTTTAACCTCAGGCAACGCAGGGGGTTCTTTACTGTTAGGGCTACAAGATTGTGGAATTCTCTACCACAAGAGGTGGTTTCTGCGGGAAGTATGGTGGCTTTCAAAAGACTCTTAGACGTACATCTCAAGGATCAGAACATTAAGGGGTATGTGAGATGATTACGGCCACACACACCTACGCAGGTTGAACTGGATGGACTATTGTCTTTATTCAACCTCAACTATTATGTAACTATGTAACACCCCTGAAAAAGAGGACACAACTGCTAAGAGAACTTACGAGGACAAAGCCTGCCTTTTTTTTTCTTACAGGAAACCCATTTCAAAGCCTCACATATACCTAACCTGACAAACAATTTTTTCCATGGGCTTACCACACTACCAATCTTCATGCGAAGGCTAATGGGGTCTCAATCATGATTGGAAGAGCAGCTGGCTTTGTTGAGAGCTAGCTGACCCTGAAGGAAGATATGTGTTCCTCAAGGGGCAGCTAGGGACAAGCAGATCACATTGACAAATGTTTATTTCCCAAACACAGCACACATTTCTTTCTGTTGCAAAGTGATTGACAAATTATCCTGGTTTGTCTGATTCAAGGAGGAGACTTCAACATCCCTTTAGACCCAACTCAGGACACATCTAATGGCAAATCCTCAATTACCTACAAAATATTGAAATGGGTCAAGGTCCTATTAAGCTCATTAACCTTAGTTGACTGTTGGCGCACTGTGCATCCTTCAGGGCTTGATTCCACTTATTACTCAAATATGCATAGCAAGTACTCTAGGATAGACTACATATTTATTTAGCAGCGGGACATACCATTGCTAATGGAGGCTAATATAGGCATTCAAACAGTTTCTGACCATTCACCAGTGTCTATCCATTTGCGCACGCTTGAAAACCCCAAAAAACAGATACTACCAGCCTGAACCGCATCACAAACACAATTAAAACCTAATTTTTGGAAAACTACTCTGAAGAAATTTCACCCTTAACAGTACAGGAAGCCCAAAAATGTGTAATACGAGGGGAACTGCTTAGCTTAGCTTCACACCCCAAAAAAAAAAAAAAAAAATGCTGAAAAAGCAATTTCCGCCCTGGCAATAAAGATTGACAAACTCAAAGCCCAACATAAATGCTCAGTAGCGGTCCAGTCCACAAAAGAGCTTCTTGAAGCCCGTAGAGAATTGCAATCTACATTGGAACTAAAAGCCAAGTGTATTTTGTTCTTGAAAATGGGTTACTTTTTATGAACCCCATCCCAGGCTGAAGCTCTGCTCCAGGTACTCTCTGTTCACTGGGCGGGTTGGGGTGGACAGAGTCTGCTGCACTGACCCTGTGTTGCTGAACTGGCTTTGCAGGGGGGAGCCATGTCTGGCCAAGGGAGGAGAGCCTCTGCTGATACACAGAGCCAGTACTGGCCTCTGCGCAGACACGGCATATGCCATCAATGCCAGGGAGGGGCCTCCTGTGCTCCATTCTTGTCCTCATCCTGCTCCCAGGAGGACACCAGTAGGGACTTTTTACTCTGCTTCACCAGGAAGCCTTTAGTTTAGGCATGTCTGGGGTCAAAGTGGTGCAGCCAAGGCCAGATTAGGAGCATCATGGGCCTGGTGCTGGCAGCAGTGGAGCAGATTTAGGAGTGGCGAGGATTTGACGATATGACATAAGTAACGTCAGATTCCAGCTCTCCTCTTACTGGCCACCCTCCTGTGTTTCCAAGAATCTGTGTCCAAACTTAAAAGGTCATAATGCTAGAGAAGACTGGCATTTAATTTGCAAGACTTCCGTAAGGGCCGTGCGTTGGTGTGTGCCCTGAGGTGAAAGGCCGCAGCCGCGCAGTCCTAATGCTACAGAAGCCCAAGGCTTCCGTAAGAGCCCTGCACCGGAGTGCTTGGCGTGCCCTGAGGTGAGGTAGACGGGCGCAGTGCAGCCGTGCAGGCCTAAAACAACACTACATATCCTCAATTACCTACAAAATATTGAAATGGGTCAAGGTCCTATTAAGCTCATTAACCTTAGTTGACTGTTGGCGCACTGTGCATCCTTCAGGGCTTGATTCCACTTATTACTCAAATATGCATAACAAGTACTCTAGGATAGACTACATATTTATTTAGCAGCGGGACATACCATTGCTAATGGAGGCTAATATAGGTATTCAAACACTTTCTGACCATTCACTAGTGTCTATCCATTTGCGCACGCTTGAAAACCCCAAAAAACAGACACTACCAGCTTGAACCGCATCACAAACACAATTAAAACCTAATTTTTGGAAAGCTACTCTGAAGAAATTTCACCCTTAACAGTACAGGAAGCCCAAAAATGTGTAATACGAGGGGAACTGCTTAGCTTAGCTTCACACCCCAAAAAAAAAAAAAAAAAAACTCAGAAAAAGCAATTTCCGCCCTGGCGACAAAGATTGCCAAACTCGAAGCTCAACATAAATACTCAATAGCGGTCCAATCCACAAAAGTGCTTCTTGAAGCCCGTAGAGAATTGCAAACTACATTGGAACTAAAAGCCAAGCGTATTTTTTTCTCGAAAAAGGGTTGTTTTTGATGAACATGGAATCAAAAGCGGCAGATTCCTTGACAGGGCCTTACAAGAGATTAGGACCTCATCCCACATTCATAAGATCAAAACCTCAGGCAACAGACTAACACAGGACACGATCCAAATAGCAGCAGAATTCCATACATATTATTCCGTTATAGAATCTTCCTCCACCACACAGACCACCAACCTTGTGTGGATCCAGAGCCCAGATTATTCAAGAATACCTCAAGAGAAGCGGCATACCTATTTTAAAAGAGGAAGACTCTCAGATATTAGAGACACCCATCACTCGTGAAGAACTCTCATTTGCTATCAAAACCCTAAAAACTGGCAAAAGCAGGGATCCTGATGGTTTCACAGCCCACTACTATAAATCATTTCTGCCTTCAATTTTAGATCCTCTAGTAAATGCTCTGAATTAATTTAAAGCGTAACTCCACTTTTGTTGAGAAAAAAAAAATCCCTCTGGGTGGTCCCTGTACATTACAAGGATTATAACAAACTTTGTTGCAGATTCCCACCTTTTGTTTTTCTGAAGAAATCGCTATTTGTTCCTCTTTGCCTCTGTGCCGAGTGAGTCAAATGGGAGTGTTTTCATAATTATCTGTCAGCTGTGCAGCTGCTGGACACTAATGAGGAAAGCTGCTGGGCCTGCATCCTTTTAGACGTTTTCCTATTGGGAATATTTCACCAAAAATGACATTTTTGTTGCAGGGGATGCCAGAAATCTGACTTGTATCTTAGATAGACTTCTGGGAAAATTAGTGAGCCAATCACACAAGCAGGTAATGATGTTTCTGGGGTGTGGTCAGTATACATTCTGTGTACAGAACAGTTCAGAGTGCCCCTTACATCAGGGCCTTCAGAGTGCCCCGTAAGATTTTCCAGAGTGCCCTCTTACATCTTCCAGAGTGCCCCCTTACATCCCTCAGAGTCCCCGCTTAGTAGTACTAAGGTGGCATTAGGAGGATGAAAAGGGGCAATCTGGAGGATCTAAGGGGGCACTCTGGCGGTACTAACTTAGTACTGCCAGAGTGCCCCCTTAGAACCTACAGAATGCCCCTTATATTATTTGCCAGAGTGCCCCCTTATTATCTCCACAGTGCCCCCTTACATGTTTCTCCAGAGTGCCCCCCTTAGTACCCCCAGAATGCGTCCTTAGTACTACTGTACTACTGTACTAAGGGGGCACTGAGGAGGTACAGTGGCTTGAAAAAGTATTCATACCCCTTGAAATTTTCCACATTTTTTCATGTTACAACCAAAAACATAAATGTATTTTATTGGGATTGTATGTGATAGACCAACACAAAGTGGCACATAATTGTGAAATGGAAGGAAAATGATAAATGGTTTTCAATGTTTTTTACAAATAAATATGTGAAAAGTGTGGCGTGCATTTGTATTCAGCCCCCATAAGTCAATACTTTGTAGAACCACCTTTCTCTGCAATTACAGCTGCAAGTCTTTTTGGGGATGTCTCTACCAGCTTTGCACATCTACAGAGTGACATTTTTGCCTATCCTTCTTTGCAAAATAGCTCAAGCTCTGTCCGATTAGATGAAGAGCGTCTGTGAACAGAAATTTTATGTATGGACTTTGACTGGGCCATTCTAACACATGAATATGATTTGATCTAAACCATTTTATTGTAGCTCTGGCTGTATGTTTAGGGTCGTTTTCCTTCTGGAAGGTAAACCTCCACCCCAGTCCCAAGTCTTTTACAGGTTTTCTTCTGAAATTGCCCTGTATTGGCTCCATCCATCTTCCCATCAACTCTGACCAGCTTCCCTGTCCCTGCTGAAGAAAAGCATCCCCACAACATGATGCAGCCACCACCATGTTTCCCGGTGGGGATGGTGTGTTCAGGGTGATGTGCAGTGTTAGTTTTCCCCCACACTGAGCATTTTGCTTTTAGGCACATGTTTCTTCCACATGTTTGCTGTGTCCCCCACATGGCTTCTCGCAAACTACAAACGGTACTTCTTTTGGCTTTTTTTTTTAACAATGGCTTTCTTCTTGTCACTCTTCCATAAAGGCCAGATTTGTGGAGTGCACGACTAATAGTTGTCCTGTGGACAGATTCTCCCACCTGAGCTGTGGATCTCTGCAGCTCCATCAGAGTTACCTAAAACACCAATAAATGCAGTTATGTATTTATTTATAATAAAAATGAATTCTATTTCAAATGCAATTAGTATACAAGCCTAAAGTTGACTCTAGCCGGCCGAGATTTGAACCATGTATGGGCAGGCTGAATGTACCCAATTCGATTAATTGATTAACTTGTTTAAAGCCAGCCTGTCGGATAATATGTACGATCATTGCTGGGGGCTCCAAAGTCCCCCTGCTGGGAGAACACAACAGTTCAGCGGGAAGAATTCACTGTCTGTGTTGATGGAGAATCTAGCGATTTTCTTTCCTCCCCACCCTAAAGCACCTTATCCCCATGTTGATGTGGACAAGCACATCTTCCCTACAACCCTGGCCGGTGGTTGTAGGGGTCAGCGGGAAGGGGGCTTAGTGCAATATGGAAATCTACCTTAAGAAAGGGGGCCCCCAGATCTCAGCCCCCCCTTATGTAAATGAGTATGGGGTACTGCACCAAAAAAAAAAGCAGTGTAGTTTTACTAAAAACATGAGATGGTTTTTGACAAGTCCTTTATTTAGGGAGGAAGAAGACTTCAGCAGAGACTCCGACTGGGTACCTCTATTGGCGGATGCTCCTAGTGCTTCCTGAGGGCTCCAAGCACTTCACCAGACACCATAAACACCTCAGACCCCAAGAACCGCCACAGCTTGGTTGGGGTCTCGCCGTCTCCTACCCACCCTGGACCTATGACAAGGCTCCAGGTTCCAGTGGGTGAACCTCTTTTTCCCCAGAGGTAAAACAGGCACAAGAACAAGCTCTTACAAGAGCTTAGTGATTATCCAAGGGAGTATGAAGAACATAGCAATCCCTTGTAGCAGATTCCCCCAATGAGAGACAGGACTCTTGATTGAAGGTGAATTATAACTCAAACTTTAATGGTACAGCTGCCCTTTTATACAGTTTTCCCCCACAAGGTTACCGCCTAGGTGGACCTTGTTGGGAACAGGCCCTGAAATTCACAATCCAATGAAAACAGAGTTTTACACTCCCATACAGTGTACACAATTTCTCCCCTCTGCCTGATTACAGTATCATATGCAGATGAAAGTGTATACAGAAACAGAATTAACCTAAACTAATTATCTAGCCATCCGGACAGAACAATGTGAGGTCATTAACATTTAACAATGGGACAGGCACAATCCACATTCCATCTCAATACACAAACAATAGGGAAAACCTGTCTGACATTGAGGGACATGTAAAACAAACATTATTTAGGAGTCACAGACTTCATGGCAATGGTCTACAACGGTCTAAGTCTCCCAGTGTAAAGTGGGATTAAATCTTCATATTTCTATATGAAGATATTTCTGACAAATTTTACTGTCCCATTTGAAGCAATCCAAACCATTAAGTATCTGTTTCTCACTTCCAGTGACTGTGAATACTGTCACATATCATGAAATTAGTGGGCCTGTGTGCAAGATCAAAAGTGGGCCCTAGACATCGAGTAGAATCAAAATGCAGTGCGCATGTTTAAATTGCGCTAAATCGCAGGTGTGGCTTAAATGGTTTTGGTTAAATAGAGTCTGAGATGACTTGCATGGTTCAGAATGTGGTAAAGTTAAAAAGAGAATGTACAGCGTGGAGTGTACAGCGGTGGGTAGTATGTATAGGAGAGGGGTGCAGAGTGCATGACATTGGGTTGTATTTACAGGGAGAGAAGTGTGGAGTGTATGACAGTGGGCAATATGTACAGGAGAGCAGTAGGGAGTGTATGGCGGTGGGTAGTATGTGCAGGAGAGGAGTGAGGAATATTTGGTTGTGGGTAGTATGTGCAGGAGAGGGGTGCAGAGTGTATGGTGGTGGGTAGTTTGTGCAGGAGAGTGCAGAGTGTATGACAGTGGGTTGTATGTGCAGGGAGAGAAGTGTGGAGTGTATGGTGGTGGGTAGTATGTACAGGAGAGCAGTGCAGAGTGTATGGTGGTGGGTTGTATTTGCAGGAGGAATGTTCGGAGTGTGTGGCAGTGTTTAGTATATGCAGGGGGAGGGATGAAAAGTTTATGGCGGTGGGTAGTATGTGCAGGAGAGGAGTGTGGAATGTATGACCAGGGCCGGGTCAAGGGTTGGGCAGTAGGGGGTGGCTGCTCTGGGTGCAATGGTTTATTGCAGGGATGGGGGTGCCCCCACCCTAACCCTAAGGGAAGGGGGGCACAGTTTGGCATCTTTGCCCTGGGCGCTAGATGAGCTTGTCCAGGCACTGTGTATGACAGTGGGTAGTATGTGCAGGAGAGGAGTGCAGAGTGTATCGTGGTGGGTGGGATGTGCAGGAGAGGAGTGCGGAGTGTATGGCGGTGGGTAGTATGTGCACGGAGAGGGGTAAACAGTGTATGGCGGTGGGTAGTGTGTGCAGGAGGGGAGTGCGGAGTGCATGGCAGTGGGTAGTATGTGCAGGTGAGGAGTGCAGAGTTTATGGCTGTGGGTAGTATGTTCAGGAGAGGAATGTGGAGTGTCTGGTGGTGGGTTGTATGTGCAGGGAGAGGAATATGGAGTGTATGCCGGTGGGTAGTATGTATAGGAGAACAGTGCAGAGTTTATGGCGGTGGGTAGTATGTGCAGGAGAGGAGTGCAGAGTGTATGGCGGTGGGTAGTGTGTGCAGAAGAAGAATGCGGAGTGTATGGCGGTGGGTGATATGTGCAGGAAAGGAGTGTGGCATGTATGGCGGCAGGTGGTATGTACAGAGAGAGGAGTGTCCCAATCCTGGCACTCTAAGGCAGCTGCATATGTGTGCATATATGTACAGGTATGTGTGTATGTACAGTATGTATGTATGTATGGGCGTGTGTGCATGTGTATATATGTATGTGTACAAGTTTGTGTGAATGTGTGTGTGTGTATATCAGTGTTTGTATGTACAGTATCTCACAAAAGTGAGTACACCCCTCACATTTTTGGAACATTTTTGTTATATCTTTTTATGTAACAACACTGAAGAAATGACACTTTGCTACAATGTAAAGTAGTGCGTGTATAGCTTAGCTTGTATAACAGTGTAAATTTGTCCCCTCAAAATAACTCAACACACAGCCATTAATGTCTAAACCGCTGGCAACAAAATGAGTACACCCCTAAGTGAAAATGTCCAAATTTGGCCCAGTTAGCCATTTTCCCTCCCCGGTGTCATGTGACTCGTTAGTGTTACAATAGAAAAATATGGAGGGGTTGGGACTTTAATTGAGAGACATGACTATGACAGGGTTGATGGAGTAAATTATCACATTTGTTACATACATAATAGTATACAAATAGCATAAAAACGCTGTACAAAGTAAGACATATGGTATATACACAGCTGGAGTAGTATAAAAGAGTACATAATCCCAGAACAGCCTCAAAGGAACCAACATAACAATTGACAACCCTAGGAGTATTTGAGTAAAATCATAACATCCATAAACTGACGCGTTTCGTGGCCTAATGCCACCACTTCTTCAGAGTAGATGTATGATCCATATCTAAAAGTAGAAAGTATACATGTAAAGTATTGCAAAAAATGATGGTAGATGGAAGCTGAAAGGGGGAAGGGAAGGGAGGAATAGCCCCCATAATCCCAACTTACATGGTAGCCGTGGCAACGACTGGTAATGGAGGCCGGGAGCTGAGGACGCTATAGGTCCGCGGCAAGAGCAGAAGTAGCCACACACAGGAAAAATTGTGAAGTAGAGGGGACTGGAAAATTCTTGATGGTATCATGTATCTATATCGAGTAAATAGAGATGAGTAGTAAAAAAGTATACATTATATGAAGAGTCGTAATATAATTTACATCATAAGAGTAGGAAATTGAAAGGAATGGAATATATGTAGAAAATAGCTATGGAGATATAAGGGTGATGATGGGAATGATAATATATGTAATGTGTGAAAAATTACATAAAAACTGGAAAATTTGAAAAAAATAAATATATATGAAATATAATTTATAAAAAAAGAGTATATGAAAAATATAAAAAATATGACTGTGAACGGTATGGTGGACTAAAATAAAAATTGAAGAAAATTGGATACTGAAATCAGTGAAAAAAATATGCTGTGCTGAGGGAGTGAAATCATAGAGAGCTCAAAGAATGAGTGTCCAGATAAAAAAAAAGAAAGACAGGAAATTAAATGAATAAAAGTGATAGGAAGTTCAGAATGACATGGAGGTGGGTACCTCTGATTAAACCAATGTGCCAAAGGAGTGAACAAGCAATATAAGTGAAGATGCAAGAGTGGTATGTGAGACAATAGATGAGAGGATAAAGAGATGAAAAGGGGAAAAAACCGTGCCAAGGATTGGAGTAGAGAAAGGTGTGCCTCCCTTCCGCCAGAGCCGCCAAACCCAGAGCGCCCAGCGTCACGTCAGTGCATATGTCGAGGGAGCCGCAGGAACGGCAGGCTTACCAAAACTGACGTCACACGTCGGCGCAGGACGTGGCGCCGATGCGTGGTGGCTCCGCCCACCCGAGCTCGCGGAGAGACCAGGGAGAAGGGGGGGGCATACAACACGCATCGCAGCTCCCGGGTAGATAACAGGAGTCTGCCCGTCAGCCACCCAGCAGCAGCCAGAGCGTCCATGCCAAGCAACAAAAGGGAGTAACCAAAGCCAATGATGTCAAACATGTATATGATTGTTGTTAAAAAGAAAGCAACTTTATATGTAACAGCCTGTGTGCATGACTAGAATGCGCAGAGCCCCCCACTGGTCCAGACAAAAAGTCTGTGTGACACAGTGTGATTGGGGGACATGGACCATCGCATACAGTCAGTGCACAATGAAAGTGGCTGTATAGACCTGTCAGTTGAGGTCATGTCTCTCCATCCCTAAATCATTGGAACAAGGGGGGAAGAGGTGACTCGTTAGTGTTACAAGGTCTCAGGTGTGAATGGGGAGCAGGTGTGTTAAATATGGTGTTATCGCTCTCACTCTCTCATACTGGTCACTGGAAGTTCAACATGGCACCTCATGGCAAATAACTTTCTGAGGATCTGAAAAAAAGAATTGTTGCTCTACATAAAGATGGCCTAGGCTATAAGAAGATTGCCAAGTCCCTGAAATTGAGCTGCAGCATGGTGGCCAAGACCATACAGTGGTTTAACAGGACAGGTTCCACTCAGAACAGGCCTCGCCATGGTTGACCAAAGAAGTTGAGTGCACGTGCTCAGCATCATATCCAGAGGTTTTCTTTGGGAAATAGATGTATGAGTGCTGCCAGAATTGCTGTAGAGGTTGAAGGGATGGGGGGGGTCAGCCTGTCAGTGCTCAGACCATACGCCGCACACTGCATCAAATTAGTCTGCATGGCTGTCATCCCAGAAGGAAGCCTCTTCTAAAGATGATGCACAAGAAAGTCTGCAAACAGTTTGCTGAAGAAGAGCAGACTAAGGACATGGATTACTGGAACCATGTCCTGTGGTATGATGAGACCAAGATAAGCAGCTTGCTATGGGGGCATTCAGACAAGGAGACACAGCCGAAGCCTGCCCCCTTTCTCTCCTCATTGGCTCACTAACATTTATTGACAGCAGAGGGAGCCAATGGCGCCAGGTTGCTTTCTCAGCCAATGAGGAGGAGAGTCCTGGACAGCTGAGTCTCTTTTGCAACATTACTGGATAAAGATGGGGCTCAGGTAAGTATTAGGGGGGCTGAGCGTAGCTGCTGCACACAGAAGGTATTAGAATGCATTAAAAAAAAAAAAAAAAACCTTCTGACTTTACAACAACTTTAATGTAAAAAATGTTTAGGTTTTACCCCCTTCCTGACCAGGCCATTTTTTGTGATACGGCATGGTGTTGCTTTAACTAACAATTGCGCGTTCCTGCGACGTTGTACCCAAATAAGATTTATTTCATTTTCTCCCACACATAGAGATTTCTTTTAGTGGAATTTGATTACCTCTGTGATTTTTATTTTTTGCGCTATAAACAAAAAAAGACCAACATTTAAGAAAAAAAAAAAAAAAAAAATTATATATATATATATATATATATATATATATATTTACTTTCTGCTATAGAACATTCCCCGAAAAAAAATTAAAAAATTTAATTTTTTCATCAATTTAGGCAAATATGTATTCTGCTACATATTTTTGGTAAATAAAATACCAATTTGCGTATATTGATTGGTTTGCGCAAAAGTTATAGCGTCTACAAACTAGGGGATATATTTATGGACTTTTTTTTTTTATTTTATTTTTTTTACTAGTAATGGCGGTGATCAGCGATTTTTAGTGGGACTGCAACATTGCGGCAGACAAATCTGACACTAAGTGAAATTTTTTGGGGACCAGTGACACCAATACAGTGAAAGGGAGCACGTGCCCTAGAGCCTTTGAAAGGAATCATGTACAGGTAAGTGATTTTACATTTAAGGGCCGCCCTGCCATAGTAAATTTACGTGGGGTGGTTACATAGTTACATAGTAGTTAAAGTTGAATAAAGACAATAGTCTATCCAGTTCAACCTGTGTAGGTGTATGTGGCCGTAATCATTTCTCATACCCCTTAATGTTCTGATCCTTGATATGTATGTCCAAGAGTCTTTTGAAAGTAGCTATACTTCCCGCAGAAACTACCTCTTGTGGTAGAGAATTCCACAATCTTGTGGCCCTAACAATAAAGTGGTTAAATTCCAGGATTCAGATGAACTACAACACTCAATCTGTGGGTTCTGACGGAATCGAGAACTCATCCCTTGCCAGCGCCATTCAACCCACTTCTTCTGAGACCAAGTTGTCCTGGACCTGTTCCTAGCCTGTGATTGGACAGTGAAAGGCAAAGCAGCACAGTGATTATCTCATCTATCTGCCAGTCTGCTCTCTCCTCCTATCAGCAAATAAACAGATAGGTTCTTTGTGTTGCTTCTTCCTTTCATGGTCCAACTATGCTACTGGCTGGTACCAGGTTAAAATCAGATCCTTACACTCAGAGCCGTTCATGGGGGGGGGGGGGGGCACCAGTCCTCTTGTAGGGGGCCCTAGCAAACAGGGGGGCCCACACACGGAGAAGGATTAGTGATGGACAACAATTGCAGAACTCTTTCTCCAGCAGCTGAAAGCTGGTCTCCAGTAGGGATGATCGAACTTTTGAAAAGTTTGGTGCGACCAGAACACCCGAATTTCCCAAAAGTTTGGTTCGAATTCCAGAACCCCATTGAAATCAATGGGACCCGAACTTCTGGAATAAAAAAACACCATTTGAAGCCCTAAAACCCAATAAATGCCCCTACAAATAGTGCCTAGGGTTCTGGGTCATGCCCCAGGGACTATGAATCAGGCAAAAAAAAAGTTCTTAAAAATTGTCATTTTTGATAGAGAGCCAATTATTGAAAAAAATTATTGAAAAAAAAAAAGAGATTTCTTTTGGATTTAGTGTCTGGGGGTCTAAAAAGTGTACCTGTGAAGTTTCAGCTCTGTAGCATGTCCAGAACCAGAAAAAAAAAACAGATTATTTTCTTTCAGTAGCGCAGGGATGGTGTTACCCTCCTTTCACACCTGGGCGTTTTTGTTTCAGGCGTTTTTTTGGGCGTTTTTTGAAGGCGTTTGGAGGCAGGCATGACATCTGAACTTCTGTATAGGGGTATATATATATATATATATATATATATATATATATATATATATATATGTGTGTGTGTATATATGCACATATACATATGTACACACACACACATATATATATATATATATATATATATATATATATACCCCTAACCCAAAATCTGCATACTGGGGTCGCCCTGACATGGCAGAGTTCGTCACCCTGGTATGGCAGGCAGAGTCAGTTAAACTACACTACGGTCACCCTGACATAGAAGAGTTTGGTCACCCTGGTATGGCAGCCTCAGGCAGAGTCAGCTAAACTACACTACGGTCACCCTGACATGGCAGAGTCAGGTCACCTAAACTGCACTACAGTCACCCTGACACTTAAAGGTATCCCTACAAAAACTAGATTATTGAATCTAACTATAGTGGTATATAGTACCCTAACTACACTGCATATCCCTTTCCTCACACTAATAATTGCAAATTGACACTGGAGCTTTACAAGCAGCAGGAGTAACACAAATGCTTCCACTCTCTTCCACAGTCCCTGTATTACAGTGCTAGAGGTTTGGCGGGGCTATGTTATATACTGGGGGGCGTATTCACTACTGATTGGCCTCTGGACCCCGTAGTCACTACAATCACATTCCTAGCAGACTCCTGCCCCCTCAATTGGCTTTTACTGACGTTTCTGGTCCAATCATGGGCTTTTAAAGCCCAGTTCCTGTCCCATTGCATTTTGGGCGGGTTCTGGTGGCCGAATTCCGAACTTTTACCGCAAAAAGTTTGGAATTCGGCCGAGTTTCGAACAGCCAATGTTCGCGTCGAACCGATGGTCGACCCGAACCGTTCGATCATCCCTAGTCTCCAGCTCTCTCCCTGCTGCCAGCTTTTATTTGCTAAGAAAGATACAGTCGTTCCTCACGAATCCCCCTCCCAGCGCTGGCTCTAATGTTAGCTCTGCTCCTAAGTTTGTTATCTCTGTTACTTTGTTTCTCTCCCTCTGTCTCTCTGATTCTGGAGCGTCAACTGCCCAGCCTGTATAGATTTAGCAGGAATTCTCTGAGTTATGTTGTATTTTTGTCTGCTAATAATGATTTTTATGGTATTTTTAGCGAAATGTAGCTTTAATATTTTCTTGGGGGCCCCTGTCAGGTATAGTGATGTACCGAACGGTTCGCCGGCGAACGGTTCCCGGCGAACTTCGTACGTTCGCCGCTGCGGGCGAATATATGCAATGTTCGGTCCGCCTCCTATACATCATCATTGAGGCAAACTTTGACCCTGAACATCACAGTCAGCAGACACATTCCAGGCCAATCAGCATACCTCCCTCCCACCTCCTATAAATAAGCAAGGGCAGCATCCATCTTAGATCATTTCTGTGTTATTGAGAGCAGGGAAAGTGCTGGTGCTGCTGCTGCTGTTATAGCTAGGGACAGTTCCCGGTCTTGTTAGCCAGTGTTCTTGGTACACTCCTGCTGTAAGGACAGCACCCCAAAAAGCCCTTCCTAGGGCTGGTATTTGAGTTTTTTTTTGGATATATATATATATATATATATATATATATCTATTGTCCCCAAAAGCCCTTTTGAGGGCTGGTTTTTGTGTAATTTTTTTTGTTCTGTGATATATATATATATATATATATATATATTGTCCCCAAAAGCCCTTTTGAGGGCTGGTATTTGTGTATTTTTTTTTGTTCTGTGATATATATATATATATATATATATATATATATATATATATATATATTGTCCCCAAAAGCCCTTTTGAGGCCTGTTATTTGAGTATTTTATATATATATATATATATATATATATATATATATATATCTATTGTGCACTGCAGTTACCTGCCCACTGTGTGTGAGAGGCCACAGACCCACCACAGACTATACTGTGTGCACACCACACTCATTTCGGGTGGCACAGGCACAGTACCTTGCATTTTAAAAAATATTATTTTTTTCCTCTGTCATAATTGCAGTGAGTGCTGTGTCAGGTCCACAGAGTGTACTGTACCCACTGCAGTGCACTGCCCACCCCTGATATATATACGGTGGCACAGAATCTTGTTGCAATTGCAAATTTTATTATTGCAGTTGCCTGGGCTGCCAGTGACTGTCAGGTCCACAGAGTGTACTGTGCCCACTGCAGTGCCACTGCTTGCCCACCCACCACTGATATATATACGGTGGCACAGCAGCTTGCAAATTAAAAATATATATATTTTTTTTATAATTGCAGTTGCCTGGGTGCCAGTGACTGTCAGGTCCACAGAGTGTACTGTGCCCACTGCTGTGCCACTGCGTGCCCACCCACCACTGATATATATACGGTGGCACAGCAGCTTGCAAATTAAAAATATATTTATTTTTTTTATAATTGCAGTTGCCTGGGTGCCAGTGTGACTGTCAGGTCCACAGAGTGTACTGTGCCCACTGCAGTGCCACTCCGTGCCCACCCACCACTGATATATACGGTGGCACAGCAGCTTGCAAATTAAAAATATATATATATTTTTTATAATTGCAGTTGCCTGGGTGCCAGTGTGACTGTCAGGTCCACAGAGTGTACTGTGCCCACTGCGTGCCCACCCACCACTGATATATACGGTGGCACAGCAGCTTGCAAATTAAATATATATATATTTTTTTATAATTGCAGTTGCCTGGGCTGCCAGTGATTGTCAGGTCCACAGAGTGTACTGTGCCCACTGCAGTGCCACTGTGTGCCCACCCACCACTGATATATACGGTGGCACAGCAGCTTGCAAATTAAATATATATATTTTTTTTATAATTGCAGTTGCCTGGGCTGCCAGTGACTGTCAGGTCCACAGAGTGTACTGTACCACTGCCCAACACTCCTATAGGGTGGCACAGCACCTTGCACTCATAGTACAACACATTAAAAAAAAAATGACAAGCAGAGGCAGGCCACCCCGCAAGGGCCGTCGTGGTCGTGGTGCTGTGATTTCCTTTGGCCCTAGAATAATGCCCAGTGTTCAGAGGCCACAGACCCTGAACTCAAAAAATTCTGAGGACATAGTTGACTGGCTTACACAGGACACCCAATCGTCTACAGCAACCCTAATGCACCATCCTCCTCCAGCTCAGCTTCGGGCACCTCTCAAGTTACCTCTCGCCCGCCCGCCGGCACCACCACCAACACTAGCACCACAGCCGCTTCACTTGATCTGTCAGAGGAGTTATTTACACATGAGTTGGAAGAAATAAGTGATGTGCAACCATTAGTGCCAGAGGATGTAGATAACGGGGATATGTCTCAGTCAGGCAGCATTATACACATGGACGTACATTGTGATGATGATTATGTTGTACCTGCTGCTGCTGCCTTTGCTGAGTTGTCAAGTGAAGCGGCTGATGATGACGATGTGTCCGTGGATGTCACCTGGGTGCCTGCTCGAAGAAGAGCAGAAGAAGAGGGGGAAAGTTCAGATGGGGAGACAGAGAGGAGGAGGAGACGACGAGTTGGAAGCAGGGGGAGGTCATCGCAAGGAGCTAGTGGCGCAGTCAGACAGCATGATGTAGATTCGGCACCCGGGGTCAGCCAGACAGCACGCCAATCAACGCAAGCTGTTGCCACCACCAGAATGCCGTCATTGCAAAGCTCAGCAGTGTGGCATTTTTTTTGTGTGTCTGCCTCTGATATCAGCGATGCCATTTGTAACCTGTGCCAAAAGAAACTGAGTCGTGGGAAGTCCAACACCCACCTAGGTACAACTGCTTTGCGAAGGCACATGATCTCACATCACAAACGCCTATGGGATCAACACATGAGTAAAAGCAGCACACAAACTGAAAGCCACCATCCTCCTCCTGGTCCAGCATCTTCAGCCACGTCAACCACTGCTGTCCTCCTTGCCCCCTATCAACAAACCACCCCTCCGCCTCTTCAGCAGTTCCTGCTCACCTGCCCACAGTCAGGTGTCTGTCAAGGAAATGTTTGAGCGTAAGAAGCCAATCTCACAGAGTCACCCCCTTGCCCGGCGTCTGACAGCTGGCTTGTCAGAACTCTTAGCCCGCCAGCTTTTACCATACAAGCTGGTGGAGTCTGAGGCCTTCAAAAAATTTGTCGCTATTGGGACACCGCAGTGGAAGGTACCCGGTCGAAATTATTTTTCACAAAAGGCAATCCCCAACCTGTACTCTATTGTGGAAAAGGAAGTCATGTCATGTCTGGCACACAGTGTTTGGGCAAGGGTCCATCTGACCACTGATAGCTGGTCTGCAAAGCACGGTCAGGGCAGGTATATCACTTACACTGCGCATTGGGTAAACCTGCTGGCGGCTGCCAATCATGGAATGCGTGGCTCTGCTGCAGAGGAGTTGGTGACACCGCCACGACTTGCAGGCAGGCCTGCTGCCATCTCCTCTACTCCTCCTACTCCATCCTCTTTGCTATCCTCCTCGGCTGAGTCCTCTTCTGCTGTTGCGTCTTGCTCCACACCAACTGCACCCCCCCAGCTCCCCAGGGGCTATTCCACATGCCGGATACGACAGTGTCACGCTGTCTTGGGGTTGACTTGCCTGAAAGAAGAGAGTCACACCGGACCAGCACTACTGTCCGCCCTGAACGCACAGGTGGATCAGTGGCTGACCCCGCACCAACTGGAGATCGGCAAAGTGGTGTGTGACAACGGAAGCAATTTGTTGGCGGCATTGAATTTGGGCAAGTTGACACATGTGCCGTGCATGGCACATGTGTTGAATCTGAATGTACAACGCTTTGTGCAGTACCCAGGCTTACAGGACATCCTCAAGCAGGCCAGGAAGGTGTGTGGCCATTTCAGGCGTTCCTACACGGCCATGGCGCACTTTTCAGATATTCAGCGGCGAAACAACATGCCTGTGAGGCGCTTGATTTGCGACAGCCCGACACGTTGGAATTCAACGCTGCTAATGTTCGACCGCCTGCTCCAACAAGAAAAAGCGGTCAACGAGTATTTGGACAGCCTCTGCGGAGCTGGGTATTTTTTTGCCACGTTACTGGACGCTCATGCGCAATGCCTGTAGGCTCATGCGTCCTTTTGAGGAGATGACAAAGCTAGTCAGTCGCACCGAAGGCATCAGCGACATAATCCCATATGTTTTCTTCCTGGAACGTGCCCTGCGAAGAGTGCTGGATCAGGCCGTAGATGAGCATGAAGAGGAAGAGGAAGAGTTGTGGTCACCATCACCACCACCAGAAACAGCCTTACCATCGCTTGCTGGACCTGCGGCAACACTGGAAGAGGAGTCTGAGGAAGAGGAGTCAGAGGAGGAATGTGGCTTTGAGGAGGAGGAACACCAACCACAGCAGGCATCCCAGGGTGCTCGTTGTCACCTATCTGGTACCCGTGGTGTTGTACGTGGCTGGGGGGAAGAACACACCTTCTGACATCAGTGAGGACGAGGAATTGGACATGAGTAGCTCGGCATCCAACCTTGTGCAAATGGGGTCTTTCATGCTGTCATGCCTGTTGAGGGACCCTCGTATAAAAAGGCTGAAGGAGAACGACCTGTACTGGGTGGCCACGCTACTAGACCCCCGGTATAAGCAGAAAGTCTCTGATATGTTACCTAATTACCGGCAGTCGCAAAGGATGCAGCAGCTACAAAATAAGTTGAAAAGTATGCTTCACACAGCATATAAGGGTGATGTCACAGCACAACGGGAATCCAACAGGGGAAGAGGTGAAAGTAATCCTCCTCCTACCCCCACAACCACGCCGGCAAAGACAGGACGCTTTACAGACGTCTTGTTGATGGAGAGCTTTTATAGTCCTACGCATCGCCACAGCCCTTCGGGGTCCACCCTCAGAGAACGACTCGACCGACAGGTAGCAGACTACCTTGCCTTAACTGCAGATATCGACACTCTGAGGAGCGATGAACCCCTTGACTACTGGGTGTGCAGGCTTGACCTGTGGCCTGATCTATCCCCATTTGCTATTGAACTTCTGGCCTGCCCCGCTTCAAGTGTCCTGTCAGAAAGGACCTTCAGCGCAGCAGGAGGTATTGTCACTGAGAAGAGAAGTCGCCTAGGTCAAAAAAGTCTAGATTACCTCACCTTTATTAAGATGAATGAGGCATGGATCCCGAAGGGACTGACAGTGGGGGATGCATTTGACTAAAAAAGGCCTGATGAGATGCCTTGGGCTAAAAATGGTCCACAAGCTGCTGTATTTAATCTCTGCATGCCGGATGACTTACGTGACGTCTCCGCCACCAACTACGGTTCAAGCCGCAATGTTTTGGTGCACTTTCTGCCTTGAAAAACCTCAATTTTTCCGGCCGCTGCTGCAGCAGCGGCTGCAACAATACCTAGTTTTTCATGCATGTGTACATCCCTAATTTTTCTGGCCTCTGGTGCTACACTACACTGTGGCTGCAAAAAAAAAAGGCACATACATGTGTCAATTCCCCTTCGTGATCGTTACCTTGTTATGGTGAAGGGGCTTGCGTATCACAATGAAGCGATCACCTCTAGGAGTGTGTTGGCAATGTTGGCACACCCCAGATGATAAGGTCGTTGCTTCATTGTGAACAGACCAAAAGCGATCAGCGTGATAATTTTTCATAGAAAAAACATTAATTTTCTTTAATTTAAAAAAAAGAGGACAGCCTCTGCGGAGCTGGGTATTTTTTGGCCGCTTTACTAAATGCTCATGCACAATGGCTGTAGGCTCATGCGTCCTTTTGCGGAGGTGACAAACCTGGTCGGTCGAACCCAAGGCAACATCATCGACCTCATCCCATATGCGTTTTTTCTGGAGCGTGCCCTGCGAAGAGTGCTGGATCAGGCCGTAGATGAGCATGAAGAGGAAGAATTGTGGTCCCCATCACCACCAGAAGCAGCCTTGTCGTCGATTGCTGGACCTGTGGCAACGCAGAGAGAGGAGTCTGAAGAAGAGAAGTCAGAGGAGGAAGGTGGCTTTGAGGAGGTGGAAGACCAACCACAGCAGGCGTCCCAGGGGGCTTGTTGCCACCTTTCGGGGACCCTTGGTGTTGTACGTGGCTGGCTGGGTGGAGGAAGAGACCTTCAATGATGTCAGTGAGGACAAGGAATGGAACATGGCTAGGTTAGGCTAACACTAAACCGAACCCTAACCCTCTAACCATAACCCTAACCCTCTAACCTTAACCCTAACCCTCTAAGCCTAGCCATAAAAATAACCCTAACCCTAAACCTAACCCTAGCCCTAACCCTAATCCTAACCCTAACCCTAGCCCTAACCCTAACATTAACCCTAGCCCTAACCCAAATTCGTAATTTTTTTCTGGTTCCGGACATGCTACAGAGCTGAAACTTCACAGGTACACTTTTTAGACCCCACAGACGCTAAATCCAAAGAATTTTTTTTTTTTTTTTTAATTTTTCCAATAATTGGCTCTCTATCAAAAAATGACAATTTTTAAGAACTTTTTTGTGTGATTCAGTGTCTGGGGGTCTAAAAAGCGTACCTGTGAAGTTTCAGCTCTGTAGCATGTACAGAACCAGAAAAAAAATTAGAATTAGGGCTAGGGTTAGGGTTAGGGTTAGGGTTAGGGCTAGGGTTAGGGTTATTTTTAGTGCTTAGGGTTAGACGGTTAGGGATAGAGGCGTAGGGGTAGGGTTACTAACTCTAACCCTAAGTATCTCACCGTAACCCTAACCCTAGCCCCTAACACTAAACCTAACCCTACCTAACCCTTAAAGCCCAGTTCCTGTCCCATTTTGGTCGGTTCTGGTCTGTTTGCGGTTGTTTGCGGTGCGTTAAACGGGGAGTTTGGTCTGTCTCTGTGAAGCGGGCGTAACCCTTACACTACCTGATCGATACAACATCATACCTGATCGTATACACACACTGGATGTTTTAAAGCACGTTATTCCAAACTATTTAGGAATGTTAGGTGATTTATTAAGCAAAGAGAGAGAAACCAGCGCTATGGATATGAACTCCTGAGCCTCTGAGAATAATTTGGGTTGCAGCCACCAACCAACCCCTACAATAGCAGGGGTTAGAGTATAATAAGGGGGATAAGAGTTGGAAATGGCGCTACCCAGAGCGCCATTTCCAACTCTTATCCCCCTTATTAGGTGATTTATGCCCTTTATGGAATAAAACCCGACTCTGTGTCAACTACGTAATTTTCCATGGGAGTTTTGCCATGGATCCCCCTCTGGCATGCCACAGTCCAGGTGTTTGTCCCCTTGAAACAACTTTTCCATCACTATTGTGGCCAGAAAGAGTCCCTGTGGGTTTTAAAATTCGCCTGCCTATTAAAGTCTATGGCGGTTCGCAATGTTCGTCGTTCGCGAACGGCAAATTTTATGTTCGCGACATCACTAGTCAGGTAGTCTGTATGGGGCCCCAGAAATTCTATCAGCAGCCCTGCTTACACTTCTCGCAGGCAAAAAAAAAAAAAAAAAAAATGCATTTAATAATGATTACAGAGCTGTGTTAATCTGTGTTTTCTTTTTATATCTGCTTGCAGTTCATCTTTAATTCATTTGCATTTTACAGTCTATAAATTGCTGGGTGGCAAACACAATTATTAAGAAGAATCAGTCAGGGTATTGTTCCAATCTCAGCAATTAAAAAAAAAAAAGCACCTGAACCTTTCAAGTGCCCCACCTATCACTGATGGCTGAATTATGGAATCAGAATAGGAAATCCCCTAGTGTTCAGGGTTAAGGAAGTTTTCAAAGAACACACACAAACAGCTGCCTATACAAATTAAATACAAGTATAGAAGTTGTTGTACTTGTCTAAGGATTTATATTTCTTTCTATCCAGTTCTAAGATTTACACAGCTCTGTCACACACACAATCCTTTCTGGCAGGGGAAGAGAACGGATTTGTTTTTTCTGCTACAGTTAAAGCAGAACTCTGGACATACCTTTTTAACCACTTTAAGACCGGAGGATTTTACTGCTTAACGTCCAGGCCACGTTTTTCAACTTGGCACTGCGTGAATTTAACTGACAATTGCGCGGTCATGCAACCTTGTACCCAAACAAAATGTACGTCCTTTTTTTCCCACAAACAGAGCTTTCATTTGGTGGTATTTGATCACCTCTGCGCTACATTTTTGGCGATATTAATAAAAATAGCAAAAATTTTGCAAAAAAATTGACTTTTTCTACTTTGACAGTTAAAAAACATCCAATATATTCAATTTTTGTCATATATTTAGGCCAAAATGTATTTAACTACATGTCTGACAAAAAAAATGAGAGTATTTTTAACCACTTTAAGACCGGAAGATTTTACCCCATTCCTGACCAGGCCATATTTTGCGATTCGGGAATGCGTTACTTTAACGGACAATTGCGCGGTTGTGCGACAATGTACCCAATTTAAATATATACCCTTTTTTCCCCCACAAATAGAGCTTTCTTTTGGTGGTATTTGATCACCTGTGCAATTTTACATTTTTGAAAAAAAGAGCGACAATTTTGAAAAAAAAAAACAATATTTTTCACATTTTTATATATAACATTCCCCCCCAAAAATTTACAAATCAAATTTTTCTAACATTTTAGGGCAATTTGTTTTCTGCTACATATTTTTGGTAAAAAAAAAAATAAAAATAAGCGTATTTTGATTGGTTTGCGCAAAAGTTATCGCGTTTACTACTGAAAGATTTGTCATTTTTTTTGTTTGTTTTTTTTACTAGTAATGGCGGCGATCTGCGATTTTTTTTTGCGGGACTGCGACATTGCAGCGGACAGATCGGACCCCTAACTGACATTTTTGACACTTTTGGGGGAACCAGTGACATTACTACAGTAATCCGTGCTAAAAATATTCACTGTTAATGTAATAATGACACTGGCAGGGAAGGGGTTAACACTGTTGGTGATCAAGGGGTAAATGTATGCCTCATGCTTACTGAAGTGTGTGGGGGGGAGGGGGTTGTGTGACACAGACAGAGATCACAGGTTCAGCTATGCTGAATCCTGTGATCTGTCCCTGCCTGTCACAGAGGAGATCCGCCCGCTTTGTTTACACAAGCGGGCGGATTTCCTCAGCCTTTCCCCAACGATCAGGGAAGAGCGGCGGTGATCACCACCTCTCCTCTCCTGGCCTGACTCCCGCTGTGTCTAAACACAGCGGGAGTGAGCCTCCGGCGGCGCGCCCGCACCGCCGAGAGAGGGAGGAATCCAGCGATGTAGGTCTACGTTGCTGAACCCAGCCGAGCCCCTCTGCTGCAGTAGCAGCAACGTGAGCGGTTGGCAAGTGGTTAAAATGATGTGTTACCTCTCCTGGGCTATAGCCCATGGCCAAATGACCACTAACACAACTGTTGTTTTATTTTTGTCAGGGCTTAAAAACCCCTGACGCCAGGTCGCCATGGCGGCTAGAAATTGCGTCCTGGCGCCTAAGCTTTTGTCAGCTCATTTATTGTTGCAGGGATGCAAAATTTGTACCTCCCAGCATCCAGGACATGCTGTTTTTTTTTTTTTTTTTACATTCTACGGGCAAGTAACAGGGCTCACTTGTCAGGGGGAAGCATTCAGACGGCTTTGCTGCTGCCCGATTGCTTCCATACACATGGGTAAATTGCCCCCCCCCACGCATGCCCCCCACGCATGCACCCTCTACTATGTATTCCACGCTCTGCTTGCGGACACAGAAGAGCGGACACAAATCCCTATCTTGTTTCTGACCCAGAGGTGCATGATGTCACTTCTTGGTCCCCATTGACATTCTCCTAAGGCCTCCCCAGGAAGGAATGTAATGCAGTGTGATTGGCACTGCATTATATTCTGTGGAGCATAGAGGATACATTCAGGATCTTTTGGATAGGCACGTGTGTCAGCTCTCCTCCCTCCCCATCTTGTTCCTGACCCAGAAGCGAGGTGTATGACATCACTTCCGGGTCCCCGTGGACATTCTCCCCAGACCGCCCCTGGGAAAAGCGTGTAATGCAGTGTGATCGGCACTGCATTACATTCAGTGGACCATAGGGGATACATTCAGGATCTTTTATATAGGAAGTGTGTCAGCTCTCCTCCCTCCCCATCTTGTAACCTGACCCGGAAGTGATGTGTATGGCGTTACTTCCGAGTCCCTGTTGACATTATCCCCGGCCTCCTCGGGAAAGAATCGAATAAAGTGTGATCTGCACTGCATTACATTCCGTGGAGCATAGGGGATACATCCAGGATCTTTTAGATAGGGACGTGTGTCCACTCTCCTCCCTCCCCATCTTGTTCCTGACCCGGAAGTGACGTGTATGACGTTACTTCCAAGTCCCCATTGACATTATCCCTGGCCTCCTCGGGAAAGAATATAATACAGTGTGATCTCCACTGCACTACATTCCATGGAGCATAGGGGATACATCCAGGATCTTTTAGATAGGGACGTTTGTCAGCTCTCCTCCCTCCCCATCTTGTTCCTGACCCAAAAGCGAGGTGTATGACGTTACTTCCAGGTCCCTGTTGACATTCTTTTCCAGACCGGCCCCCAGGAAAGAGTGTAATGCAGTGTGATCTGTACTGCACTACATTCAGTGGAGCATAGGGGAAAAATCCAGGGTCTTTTACATTGGGATGTGTGTCTGCTCTCCACCATCCCCATCTTGTTCCTGACCAAGAAGTGATGTGTATGACGTCACTTCCGTTCCCATTGACATTCTCCCTGGCCTCCCTGGGAAAGAATATAATACAGTGTGATCTGCACTGCACTACATTCAGTGGAGCATAGGGGAGACATCCAGGGTCTTTTACATCGGGATGTGTGTCCGCCCTCCGCATCTTGTTCCTGACCCAGAAGTGACGTGTATGACATCACTTCCAGGTCCCTGTTGACATTCTCCCTGGCCTCCCTGGGAAATAATCTAATACAGTGTGATCTCCACTGCATTGCATTCAGTGGAGCATAGGGGAGACATCCAGGGTCTTTTAGATGGGGATGTGTGTCCGCTCTCCTCCCATCCCATCTTGTTCCTGACCTGGAAGTGATGTGTATGACGTCACTTCCGGGTCCCCGTTAAGATTCTCCCTGTTGCAGCCCCCGGGAAAGAATGTAATGCAGTGCCATCTGCACTGCATTACATTCAGTGAAGCATAGGGGAGACATGCAGGATCATTTAGACCCTGCATGTCTCATTAAATAGAACCTGTCACCAAAAAATCATCACAGAGGGGCTTTTTGTCCCCTATGTGATGAAAAAAAAAAAGAAAATTAGGTAAAAAAAAAAAAAAAGTTTTAATTCTAAAAAATTAAAGTTAGACCCAAACACATACCTTAGATTGTAAGCTCCTCGAGGGCAGGGACTGATGTGAATGTACAATATGTAAAGCACTGCGTAAATTATTGGTGCAATATAAATACTCGTAAAAAAAAAAAAAAAAAAAAAAGCACATAAAATCGCCCCTCCCCAAAAAAAAAGAAATGTTGAGGCCCTCCCACCCCTACATATATGCACATACAAACCTAAACACACGGTTGGGGCACCTGAGCATGAAAACATCAATTGTGCTACACATGTTACACATCGCCATGCATGAGCACAAACTGGCTTCTAACATTTTTAGCTGCCTCCTAGATTCAAAGCAAATTTGTCAAGCCCTGTTTTATATTATTATTATTTTTTTTATGCCCACTAGCTCTAGTTGTACTTTTGGGCCGTTGGGTTATGACAGCTGTGGCTCTCATACATGGAAGGGATGGTATCTTTTGTGTGCCCCCCACCACCACTTAAACCATTCACAAAATGCCGTGTAATCTTTTTTTTTTTTTTTGTTTTCTACATAAAGTTTTAGTAACAAGGGTTTTCTTGGGCTTGCCAAGAGAATGGCAGGACACACCTAGACCTGTTGGGTGGAAGCAGGGTGGAAATTATATCACTAAATCCAGATGCAGGTTAGCCTGGTTCTATCATAGATTGTATGAGACACTGAGTAGGTGGAAGTCTCAGCAGTAGCTGGATGATGGAGGGATATCTATTGCCTATGTTACCTTTGCTGATACTTTTCTCATCTCTTCCCCTCGTTTTTGCAGGTAGGATATCTACATTACAATTTCATGTATTTTATTTTTTCCCATTTGCTATAGCTGATCCATATATAACTAAATAGAAATGGGGTTTACCTTCTAATCATGGGGCCTCATAGCAACATTTTGATGCCCCCGGATAACTATTTCTGTAGCAGGTGGTATGGTCAACAGTACATGTCATTGATTTTAACCACTTGACCTCCAAAAGGTTTTATCCCCTTCATTAGCAGGCCATTTTTTGCTGTGATTTGGCTCGGTGCCCCCATAGCAAGCTGCTTGCTGGGGGGGGGGGGGGTACTCAACAGGAGGGAGGGGCCAGGAGCACACATGAGGGACCCGAAAAGAGGAGGAGCCAGGCTGCCCTGTGCAAGCAGGTAGTATAACATGTTTATTTAAAAAAAAAAAAAAGAAAAGAGAAACTTTAAATCACTTTAAATGGCGGTCATGCAACACTGTACGCAAATTAAATGTACAGTAAAACCTTGGTTTGAGAGTAACTTGGTTTGAGAGCGCTTTGCAAGACAAGCAAATTTTTTAAATAAATTTTGACTTGATATACAAGCGATGTCTTGATATACAAGTAGCGTCATGTATAAAAAAGAAGAGAGGAGCCTCTAAGTGTAGCAATATGGTTACATTTAATGAAGGTTCAATATTTAGCAACTCACATGGTTGATGATTAAAACAGGCACATCTAAGTATGCAGGCATCTGGGGTAAAGCTGTCCACATAGACCGTCCTCTGGACAGCCATCTTCATTATCCCTTCCCCGCTGCACTCTACGAGTGATTCAAAGCCTCACTTTCAGATCACTCTACTGCAGGCTATTCTTCCCGGTCATGATTGCAGACTGACAGTGGTGAGAGCCGGTGGTTCAGAAGATGGTCTATGTGGACAGCTTTACCCCAGATGCCTGAATACTTAGGTGTGCCTATTTTAATCATCAACAATGTGAGTTGCTAAATGTTGAACCTTCATTAAATGGAACCATATTGCTACACTTAGAGGTGCCTCTCATCTCTCTTATATTCTGTAGCTCTGCTAGATTTTTCTTCTAATCCCCTTGGGAAGGCTGCATATTGTGGATGGACATTTTATGGTTACACAACCTATCACATTGCTATAATCTTTGTATATAGACTATAAACTGAAGGACTTGTGGAACGAATCATCTGAGTTGCCATTATTTCTTATGGGGAAATTCGCTTTGATATAAGAGTGCTTTGGATTACAAGCATGTTTCCAGAACGAATTATGCTCGCAATCCAAGGTTTTACTGTATATAATTTTTTTCACTCAACTACACTTTCTTTTGGTGATATTTGATCACCACTGGGGTTTTTTTATATTTTTTATATATTTTATATTTTTTATATTTTTTTTTTTATATTTTTTTATTATGTAAACAAAAAAAGGCCAAAAACAATATTTTCTACTTTCTGTTATAAAACATATCCAATCCAAAAATGTAATTTATTCATAAATTTAGGCTAAAATGTATTCTACTAAATGTCTTTGCTAAAAAAAAACAAAGAAAAAAACAAAAAAACAAATAAGTGTATAAAAATTGATTGGTGTGAAAGTTATAGCGTCTATAAACTATGGTGTATATATTCTGGAATTTTTGCAGCTATGTCGCTATACTGGTAATGGCGGTGATCAGCGACTTATAGTGGGACTGTGATAGTGTGGTGGGCAATCTGGCACTAACAGACCCTCGCTGGGAGGTACACTAACTGACACTGACATCTATAGTGACACTAATACAGTGGCACAATACTAGATTAACATCTAGGGGCAATCATGTGTGCCTAACAAATATAATGTGTGTAATATGTGCTGCTTTTACCAAGAGATCTGGCTGTTTAAAAACCTCCAGATCGCTGCTCTGTCTACAGAGTCCTGTGTGTTTGCACTGGGATTGAACACAGCAGATCAGCAGGTCTCAGCTATAAATCATTGGCTGGGACCTGCTGACAAAATCATGCCATGTCCAACCACTGCACAAGTCAGCAGGGGGCGCACACACATGCCCCAAACTCAGAAGCAAGCTTGCTTATTTATGTTGCTGAGTCTGCAGCTGTCCCTCTGTCACAGAAAAATCTACTGTAACCGAGTGGCGAGTAGTTAATATAAAGTATGCCTAAATCAAGGACAGACAGAAAGAGAACTGTCAGCATAGTCAGAATACTAGGGACCAGAGCTGTGGATGAAGGGTATAACTTGAGTAACAATAAAAATACTCATAATGATATTTTATATTATGACAAAATTAATAATGCACGCACACAATTACTCTATGACCCTAATATGGACTTCTTTAACTACCTCCCGTCTGCTGTATAGACAAATGACAGTGGGCTTGATGCTCCGTTGTTCTGGGATGACGTCATATGACATTGCCCCAGTTTCACCGAGCTTATGCGCCCGCGGGGGGGTCGATCACAGGAGCGTTGTGTCCCTGGGACAAAGCATGACCCCGATCTTGGTAAAGAGCCAATGATGCGGCTCTTTATACATGTGATCAGCAGTGTCCAATTACAGCAGATCACATTTAAACAAGGAAATGCCGGTTGTCGGCTCTACTCGCCTCACACTGACACACAGGGGGTACCTGTACAGATAACCAGGGCACTAATCATCAGTGCAGCCCCAACAGTGCCCAGCAGGGTTTCCAGTCTGTGCCCATCTGTGATGTCAATGTGTCCCCATCAGTGCTGCCTTTCAGTGCTCATTAGTGCCGCCCACCATTGCCCATTAGTCCCGCCTTTCCGTGCCACCTATCATTGCCCATGCCCATACATATCGCCTATCTGTGTCCATCAGTGCCACCTAGAAGTGCCCATCAGTGCCACCTATCAGTGCTTATCAGTACTACATATTAGTGGCTCCTCATTAATGCCACCTCATCAGTGTTGTCTCATCAGTGCAGCCTCATCAGCGCACCTCAGTGAAGGAGAAAAATGACTTATTTACATCATTTTCTAACAGATACTAACAAAAAAATTTTTTTTTGTATTTTTTTGTTTTATTAGCAAAAAATAAAAAACCCAGCGGCGATTAAATACCATCAAAAGAAAGCTCTATTTGTGTGAAAAAAATTATAAAAATGTCAATGTGTATAGCGTGTGCAATTGTCATTCATAGTGTGACAGCGCTTAAAGCTGAAAATTGGCCTGGGCAGGAAGGGGGCGATAGTGCTCATTATTGAAGCAGTTAAAGTTGAACTCCAGGATAAGTAAATAGTCTCTAAATACATTTATCATATGTATTCTTCTTCAATCTTGGTGTACTTTGTGTATTTCTTCCATATTAGAGCAGTAATCCAGTGTGAGACTTTACCTCTGTGTGGGAGCTTCCTCTAATAAAGACCGCTCACTGCTGCTCTCTCTCCTTGTGCAGGATGAGTGGTCTTATCTCCGCCCCCTTCCGTAGTTTTCTGCAGGCAGCCTGTAGTTGTGGAGCCTGCTGGGTCCCTCCCACAGCTCTGCTCTTTGGGCAGGCTATGGACAGCAATGTGATGATGTCTATATTAAATTTAAAAGGTAATATCTGATTTACAAAGCAAGTTTGGGGTGGAGGAACTTGACTGACCTGCACAGAGTCTTGACCTCAACCAGATAGAATACCTTAGGAATGAATTAGAGTGGAGACTGTGAGCCCGGCCTTCTTGTCCAATATCAGTGCCTGACCTCACAAATGCACTTCTGGAAGAATGTCTATGGGAATGTTTGACCACACTCCTAAACCTTGTGGACAGCCTTCTCAGAAGAGTTGAAGCTGTTATAGCTGCAAAGTGTGGGCCAACTCAATATTGAACCCTACGGACTAAGACTGGGATGCCATTAAAGTTCATGTGCATGTAAAGGCAGGTGTCCCAATACTTTTGACAACATAGTGTATCACAGGACATGGGAAATCCCTTCTTCACGAGTCACCAATTCAGGTGGTCTCCAGCAGTCCACTCACTTCCTTTTTAGGTGTCAAATTTTGGATTTCCATCACTTTCTGTCCAGATGCTAGTGGTCACCAGGACAAATACAGAGGGTGGATTTTCCCAGGGGGGAGACAGCAATAAACTCCTGACATAGGATTTAATCCTCCCCTGCCCGATCAAAAAAACTCAAAAGAATAAACGTTAGGCATTCAATATTCTAAAAAGAAAGCCATTATAAGCATTGTAAAACATTGAAAGCATATAAGAATTGTTTTTCCTTCCAGTTTTTTTACAAGCAGTGTTAATTTTCGCACGTTTCTCTCTCTTGCACAGAAACCCATTCACATTTTTTCTTCACAACTGTCACTAATGATTCTACATATGAATACCCGCCCTACTTCACGACCAAATCCCTGGATGACATCACGCTCTACTGGTATGACAGTGACAATGGGGTTATAGAGCGCAGGGTACCATGGTTTAGGAGTACTTCTGGAAACTTATTGACTGCCACTATTGACGAATATAAATACCAGTTAATGCTACAAAGTCTCTTTGAGGAATATAGGAATTATATGAATGATACTGAAGGTAAGTGAACATTTCATCATTTATAGTGATGGGCCGAAAAATCCCCTGTTCGGTTCGCACCAGAACATCTCGAAAAAGTTCTAGCGATCATACAAATTCTATTAAAGTCTATGGGAAAAGAAAATGAAAAATCAAAAGTCCTCATTTTAAACGTTATATGCAAGTTATTGCCATAAAAAGTGTATGGGGTCCAGGTACTGCCCTCGGGGATATGTATCAATGCAAAACATTTTTTTTAAAATAATCATTTTACAGGAGCAGTGATTTTAATAATGCTTAAAGTGAAACAATACAAATGAAAAATTCCTCTAAATATCGTGCCTGGGGGGTCCCCTTAATGTGCCTGTAAAGTGGCGCTTTTGTGCGATGTATGTAGCCCGTTGGCTGTAGGATAGGGGGTGGATGAGCGACCTCCCCCTCCCTCCTGAACCATACCAGGCCGCTTGCCCTCAACATGGGGAGGGTGCTTTTGGGAGCCCCCCCAAAGCACCCTGTCCCCATATTGATGGGGACAAGAGCCCCTTCCCGACAACCCTGGGATGTGGTTGTGAGGGTCTGCGGGTGGGGGGCTTATCGGAAGCTGGAAGTCAGTTTTTGACAAGTTTTTGACAAATCCTTTTTTAAAAAGAAAAAAAAAATAGTGTCCCTTGACGTAAATCCATCGTCAATCACGACGCCCGCCGCCACACCTGAAAAATAGAAAAAATTTAAAAAACGCTTCTCCTCTTCTGAGGCTAACTGCCAAATGCCGTGCTTCAGCTTTGACAGCTGTTTTATAGGTTGTCATCTGTTTTATAGCTGTTTTATAGACCCGATTACGTCACCCTGTGGCACTGCTTCACTTCTGATGTCATATGACGTCAGAAGGGGGTGGTGCCTCCAATGACGTAACTGGGTGGCACCGCCCCTTGCCTATAAAACAGCTTTCAAAGCTGAAGAACGGCATATGGGGGACGCCTCAGAAGAGGCAAAGCATTTTTGAAATGTTTTCTATTTTTCGGATTGGCAGGCGTCGTGATTGATGATGGATTTACATCGAGGGACACTATTTTCAGCTTTCAGTGCTCATTGGCATCTATGGGAAATATTGGTCAGCAGAGGTTGCTCTTTAATTAGGCAAATTAGCCGGTCGTCTAAGGACTCACACTCACAGGGGCCTCGCAGCCGCCTAATTTGCCTAGTTAAAGAGTCGCCTCTGAGCCTGGCAGCAAGGGTCTCCCTGCCATCAGCACAGTGTCCAGTCCCAACTGGTCTGTAAGTTATACAATCCGCTTTGATGGAGGGCTGCGATCAGGAGCAATTTACAGGGGGACAGGACGGGAGCTCACTGACAGCTCCGGATCACAGCAATATAGAGCCGCTCAGCAGAGCCAGCGCTGAAAGTTCCTTCTGCTCTTCCTCCTCCCGCCCTCTCCTCCTGCTTACCCCACTCACACTCCCGGCAGTGTTCTGCCTCAGATAAGGGAATGCGTGAGTGGGAAGTTTGAAGCCCAGCAGCCAGAAGAGGAAAGATTGAGCCTGATTCATCCTTCCATCCATCCAGTCCCTCCCTTATCTCTCCTGCCTCCCAGTGAGTACTCTTATGTGATGAGGGTGCCCTTCCTTCCTTCCTCCATCCCTTTCCTAACCCCTTTCTTTCTTTCTTTCTTTTTTTCTTTCCTTCTTTCTTTCTTTCTTTCTTTCTTTCTTTCTTTCTTTCTTTCTTTCTTTCTTTCTTTCTTTCTTTCTCTCTTTCTTTCTTTCTCCCTCTTTATTTCTTTTTCTCCCTCCCTCTTTCTTTCTTTCTTTCTTTCTTTCTTTCTTTCTTTCTTTCTTTCTTTCTTTCTTTCTTTCTTTCTTTCTTTCTTTCTTTCTTTCTTTCTTTCTTTCTTTCTTTCTTTCTTTCTTTCTTTCTTTCTTTCTTTCCTTCTTTTTTTTCTCCCTTCCTCCCTCCCTTTTTCTTTCTTTCTTCCCACTCCCCCCTTTTTACCCCCTCCTCCTTTTCCACTAACCCATGGTTCCCAGTCCCATCCCCATTTTTTTCAGGAGCTAAGGAAGAACCCAGAGGCGTCTCGTTACTGCTTGTGTGGGTGGGATGTGTACTGCCCCAATCCCTCATGACCCTCCTCTCCTATTCATTTAATTTGATTGGCACAGTACATATCCCACCCACACAAGCAGCAGCAGTAATAAGACGCTCCGCCTCAGGATTATTCCTTAACCCCTGCAAAGGGCTTCAGTGGGGCCTCGTGTTTATATTTTGCCTAAGGCCTTACAAAGCCTAGAGCCGCCTCGTCAGCTTGGCATGGCACTGCTCCCTGTCTTTAACATTGGCGTCTATGGGAAATCTTGGTCAGCTTGGCATTGTACTGCTCACGAACTATAAGTGACAGGGACACAAAACTTGGGAGCACTGAGAGGGGACCCAGGACTGCAACATACGCACACATTTTAAAAGTGGGATATGCAGAGATGTATAGTAACGAAGTAGAACTACTTAAGTACTGTACTTAAGTACCGAAATGCGGTATCTGTACTTTCCTAGAGTAGAATTTTTTTCTCCTACTTCTACTTTTACTTCACTACATTTTTTCGATGATTTCGATACTTCTACTCAAGTATTTTTTTTTTGTGCTGCATAGTTACTCGTTACTTTTAAAAAAATTACCACTGCCAGAACAGTAGATGGCAGGTTGCATAAAGCTCAAAATAATGTGTATAATGTCATTTGTAAATCAGCGCATACGAAAATAAAGGCTGTGTATAATAAAAGCTGCTATACCAAATCTTTCCAATAAAAAGAAAATATGAAACAAACAAATAAATGGTGCTACAGCGCTTAAAGTGCATCAAGAAACTACTAACAAACACAGGTTAATCATTTGAATAAATCATTTGAAATAATAAAAACAATATGATGTTCAAACTTTTGACTTATTTCTTTAATAACTACATAACACAGTACTTGTACTTCTACTTTCAGTACTTGAGTAGAATTTTTTTTTCAAAACTACTGGTACTTTTTACTTTTAGTACTTAAGTAGCAAATTTTTTGAAAAAACTACTTGCAATACTTAACCGCCTTAGCGGTAAACCCGAGCGTGACTCGGGGTAGGAATTTTCTGCTATTAGCGGTATCCCCGAGTCACGCTCGGGGTCAATGGGCAGAGCGTGCAGACAGCGCAGCGGAGCTTCTCTTACCTTATCCTGGCGATCCAGCGATGAGCTCTCATTGCTGTGACCGCCAGCGAGATCTCCGCCGCTCGTCTGTCGGTAGGAGGACTTCCTAGTTCCGTTCCCTGCAGCAGCAATGCTGCATGGGAGCGGAACTAGGGAGGGAAATTCAAAAAAAAAAAAAAAAAAAACGTTGCACAAAACACATAACACATTTTATATTATATATATGCATATATGTATATGCATATATATATATATATATATATATGCATATATATATGCATATATATATATATATATATATATATATATATATATATATATATATATATATGCATATATATATATATATATATATATATATATATGCATATATATATATATGCAAATATATATATATATATATATATATATATATATATATATATATATATATATGTATATATATATATATATATATATATATATATATATATATATATATACCTATATACACACACACATATATATATATAAAATTATATTATTGATTCGATTATAATTCATGCGTTATATATATATATCTATATACACACATATATATATAATATATAGCGCATGAATTATAATCTAATCAATAATATAATTTTATTATATATACTATATATTAAATAATAAAATAATATTATTGATTCGATTATAATTCACTTGTTTGTGTTTCAAATTTATCACATCTGGGATGTCTACTAGAGACTTGTTTTGGTCAGGTTTAAGTCAGTAATTACTAAGAATTGTAGGCCTATAATACATAACGCCAAATTTCCATGAAAAGAATTGTACCGCTTTTGGAACAGAATTCCTGACAGAATCATACCGCCAGGGAGGTTAAGTAAAAAAAATGTTGAATACTTTAGTACTTCTACTTAAGTAACTTTTTCTGCGAGCACTTCCACTTCTACTCAAGTAATTTTTTGATCGAGCACTTGTACTTTTACTCAAGTAGAAATTTCGAGTACTTTATACAAGTCTGGGGATATGCCTGTACACTACATTGACTGCATTGAACTAACTCAACACACTATCTACTAACCACCTGCCTAATATCTATTGTCACACACTATACACGGCTGCCGTGTAAGCAATAGCCTTATATAGTGTTGGGTGTGGACTTAGCCTGCCTTTGGCCAATCATGGCTCTGAATGGACATTGTGCTGTGATTGGCCAAAGCATACAGGTCAGGGGCATGTATGTCATACATTGGCAACAGTGGGCAGTTTTACACACACTCCCTGGGAATGTGTGTAAATCTGACTAGCTGGCTGTCAACTGTCAGATCGAAGTTATCAGGCCACTATAGAACCACCAGATCATTTTCACCCTACTCGCCCCCCGAAACATTTGCATAAAATAACACTTCCAGGTCCACCAGTCACTTTTTTGGCCGCTGTGGCCAGGGAAGAAGCTAATGGTGCATAAACTGTGTTCCATTATTTTAAAAAGGCTCCTGATGTCTCACTAATGAGTACATGTCACAGAAAAAGTATTACATGCATTGGGGGTGAGAGCAAAAATTCTAGGTCCATTGTTAACAGTTAAAGTGTTACTAAACTCAGGACCTGCATTCACTATATCTGGTCTCCCCCAGTACACAGAACATGGAAATGCAATTATTCTAGTAAATATAAATGGATAAATACATTTTCTCATCAGCAGTATATATTGTAGCAGCCTTGTAACTTATATCAGTTCCTAGTAAAGCTTGTAGGAGGAATTTTCATTTTTCCATTAAACCTCTGTCTGGACATGCCTGAGCAGTGCTGATTGGCCCTGTGCTGATCACATGCATGATCCCAAGAAAACCAAAAAAAACTAACAATACACACCAAACTGAGCATGTGGAGCCCATCCCTGGCTCTGTAAATACAAGGTTATTTTATGAAGACAGTGGAAGAAGAAGAGGATCAGTGGGACAGGATCAAACACAGTGGCAGCTGGTGAAGTTTTAAGATGGTGGGGCGCAAGACCCCACCCTTCCATTTTGACCCCTCCCATTTCTAAGAAGCCCCACCCCTCATAGACTCCACCAATTTTGTCCCCTGTATTTTGCTTGCGTGAACAAATTCTCCCAATATATCACATATTAAGGGGTCCACCAGTACTAGTATATCCCATAATAGGGAGCAGGGGCCCTATTATGGGATATACTGTGAGAGACACCCTATAATGGGATACACTGACTCAGAATGCCACAAACCCTACAGTACAGACCCCTCCCAGCACAAACCCCTCAAGCACAAACCCCACAGTACAGACCCCCCTAGCACAAACCCCACAGTACAGGCCCCCTAGCACAAACCCCACAGTACAGGCCCCCTAGCACAAACCCCACTGTACAGGCCCCCTAGCACAAACCCCACAGTACAGACCCCCTAGCACAAACCCCACAGTACAGGCCCCCCTAGCACAAACCCCACAGTACAAGCCCCCCTAGCACAAACCCCACAGTACAGACCCCCTAGCACAAACCCTACAGTACAGACCCCCTAGCACAAACCCCACAGTACAGGCCCCCCTAGCACAAACCCCACAGTACAGGCCCCCCTAGCACAAACCCCACAGTACAGGCCCCCCTAGCACAAACCCCACAGTACAGACCCCCCTAGCACAAACCCCACAGTACAGACCCCCCTAGCACAAACCCCACAGTACAGACCCCTAGCACAAACCCCACAGTACAGGCCCCCTAGCACAAACCCCACAGTACAGACCTCCTAGCACAAACCCCACAGTACAGACCCCCCTAGCACAAACCCCACAGTACAGACCCCTAGCACAAACCCCACAGTAAAGGCCCCCTAGCACAAACCCCACAGTACAGGCCCCCTTTCAATGCAGTGACCAGAGTACATGCCCCCTTCAATGTAGTGACCAGAATACATGCCCCCTTCAATGTATTGACCAACATACATGCCCCCTTCAATGTAGTGACCAGTATACATGCCCCTTTCAATGTAGTGACCAGTATACATGCCCCCTTCAATGCAGCGACCAGCGTACATGACCCCTTCAATGTAGTGACCAGTATACATGCTCCCTTCAATGCAGTGACCAGAGTACATGCCCCCTTCAATGCAGTGAGCAGTATACATGCCCCCTTCAATGCACAGTGACCAGTATATATGCCCCCTTCAATGCAGTGACCAGTATACATGCCCCCTTCGATGCACAGTGACCAGTATATATGCCCCCTTCAATGCAGTGACCAGTATACATGCCCCCTTCAATGCACAGTGACCAGTATATATGCCCCCTTCAATGCAGTGACCAGTATACATGCCCCCTTCAATTCACAGTGACCAGTATACATGCCCCTCAGCATCAATTGAAACACTTCAAAGTTCACTTACCGGCTGGGCTGCTGCTGGTCTGACTCTGACTGTCTGTCACAGGGATAGGGTAGAGAAGATATACAGGTAGGGGACAGCAGAGATGGAGTAGAAAGAAGCATTCAGGTAACCGCAGGTATGGAGTAGACAAAGAAGAGAGCAGTATTCAGGTACAAGATGGCAGGGGTGGAGCAGAGAGTATCATTCAGGTATTGGACAGCAGAGACGGAGAAGAGCAGCATTCAGATATCAGACAGCAGGGGTGGATTAGAAAACAGCATACTCAGGTAAGAATCAGCAAAGATACAGTAGAGAGCAGGTAAGACAAGGAGTAAATAGCAGCATTCAGGTAACAGACAGCGGGCATGGAGTACAGAACACACATGGGTATGAGATGTCTGTGAAAGAGCGTCAAAGCCAACGGATTATGCAAGTAAGAGACAGTAGGGATAGGGCAGAGAAGACATACAGATAGGAGACGATAGGGATGGAGTGGAGAGCACATATAGGCAAGATATACCAAGAATAAAGTAGACAGCAGGAAACAGCAGTAAAAGAAAGATTATTATCAGATTATACAAGGAGGTGAGCTTACGGATCTGGTAGAGCTCGGGGATGGGGTAGAGATCAGGGGTGGGGGTAGAGCTCAGAGATGGGGTAGAGTTTAGCGATGGGGTAAAACTCAGGGATGGGGCAGAGATCAGTGCAGGAACAGAACAGACAGCACATGCAGGGAAGAGACCTCAGGGATGGGGCAGAGATCAGGGATGGGATAGAGCTTGGGGATGGCCTAGAGATCAGGGATGGCGTAGAGATTAGTGCAGGAACAGAACAGACAGCACATGCAGGGAGGAGACCTCAGGGATGGGGCAGAGATCAGGGACAGGGTAGAGCTTAGGGAAGGGGTAGAGATCAGGGACAGCGTAAAGTAGACAGCACATGCCGGGAAGAGACCTCAGAGATGGGGCAGAGATCAGGGATGGGATAGAGCTCCGTGACAGGATAGTAGGAAGGGGGTAGAGATCAGGGGCAGCGTAGAGATCAGTGCAGGAACAGAGCAGACAGCACATGCAGGGAAGAGACCTCATAGATGGGGCAGAGCGGGGGGAGGACAGGCTGTTGCTGTTGGAGCACAGGCCAGTGTACACGGTGGGGATCCGGCAGAGCCGGTACTCAGCGGAGGAGGAGGCCAGGCTCCGGGCACTTGGGGCGGATTTCCAGCAGACTGACCACGGGGGCCACCTCACCTTACACGGCCCCAGACAGCTGGTGTGTTACTGGCCCTCATCCTCCGCCGCCTGCACCGGGGCCTCCGGAGATACGTGTGCGGCCTGGAAGGGCCGCACTCTTGATCGTCGCTCCTCTCTCTCTGCTCCGGGCACTTGGGGCGGATTTTCAGCAGACCGAACGCGGGGGCCACCTCACCTTCCACGGCCCCGGACAGCTGGTGTGTTACCCGGTCCTCATCCTCCGCCGCCTGCACCGGGGCCTCCGGAGATACGTGTGCGGCCTGGATCGTCGCTCCTCTCTCTCTGCGCCGGAAATGGAAGGTGATCGTGCACAGCCCCCACGCGTCACGTCACCAGGTCCGATGTCCTCCTGTGATTGGTCCAGGCTGGACTCTGGACCAATCACAGCCCGGACATCGTTAAAGTGGGGTGTGTCGGGGCGCATTGACATGCTCCCCGATGACCCCCAGAAGAGCGCCAATCGGCGCCTCTGTCAGGCGAAGGTGGGGTCAAAAACCCCACCCCCCCATACCCAGCACTAAGTCCGCCGCCCCTAGTGGGCGAAAAATAGACTTTTTTTTTTATTTAATCTTTTTTTTTTCTCTGCTTGTTTTGGGGGGGGGGGCGCGCCCCTGCACCCCCTATGGGCGGGCGGCACCCCTGCGCCCCCTATGGGTGGGCCGCCACAGCTTTTATACACAATGCAAAGGATTAACCCATTAGGTTCCATAGTGAGTGTAACAAGCATGCTTTACTGCATATACAGACTGATTTTACTGTTGTGGGTTCAGTAACACTTTAACTCAAAACTGATGACCTCTAGAAGTTTTTATAGCAGCACCTATAGAAAATTTAGATTACCAAAGTTTGCCACTGTTTTGTGGGCGCACACAGTTTTGTTGTTGACATGTTGGGTATCTATTTACTCTTTGAGATTTGACCAAAAAGTTTGATAATACATTTCATTTGCGTGGCCTAAAATGAACTTTAATGTATTTTTTACTGAAATGTTGAGCTTGACAAACTGTTCTGCTATTATTATGTGACGTAAACAAATTTAGACTACCACTATTTTATTCTCTAGAATATCTGCTTTCAGAAACTATATAATATTTTGTTGGATTGTAACTAATCTTCATTCCTTAAATGATTTTTTGAATATGTGTGCAAAGAAAGTACAAAAAACGCTTAGCGAAATGATTAAAAGCTGGGACAACCTGGAGGCCTTTGTGCTGTGCTGGCCTTCTGGAGTGCCTTTGCACACTTGTCTACCATGGAAATGTTTTAATTTTTTTGCACACCTCTGAAAAACTGCTTTGTAGAAATTACTGTGACACCCCCCCCCCCCCCCGTCAAAAAAAAGTATATATTTACCACTTGTCTACCATGATGATTATAAAGTACCTTGGTGGACAAGTTGTTAAAGCGGTTGTAAACCTAAAAAAAAAAAAAAAAAAAAAACCCTGCAAGACAAAGGCATAATGAGCTAGTATGCATCGCATACTAGCTCATTATGAATTACTTACCTTAGAACGAAGCCCCGACACGGACCCCCGGACACCGCTGTGGGAGCTGACATGATCCCTCGGCGTCTCTTCTGGGTTCGTCGGCTCCGGCGCTGTGATTGGCTGGAGCCGCGATGAGCAAGCTCCTGGCAAGGAAAGCTGAAGGTCCGCCAGACCTTCAGAGCGCATACGCCGCTCGCGTGAGCGGCTGCATGCAGTGCAAATATCTCCTAAACCGTGCCGGTTTAGGAGATATTAATTGTACCTACAGGTAAGCCTTATTATAGGCCTTATTATAGGCTTACCTGTAGTTAAAAGTGGAAAAAAACGCGATACTACCGCTTTAAGGAGGAATTTGTTGCCTGCCTTTACTCTATGCATTGCTGTGTGTGTCCCAGGATGGGTGCTTTGTTCATTTAGAGCTAGGGACCACACTGTGCAATTGGGGCCTTGACAAAACAGTGTGGCTTCCACATAGACTTGCAAATAGACTTGCTACTATTACATCTGCTTTCAATATTTAATATATAGTAGTGTAAGGAGTTCTTGCAATTTCTTCAGTATAGAACAAAAAAAAATTGAATCCACCAGCCAGATGGAATAAATCCCAGGCCCAGGGTAAGGGGAGACCACAAAACACAGGATTTTTAGATGTAACAAAATTGGAAAAATTCACAGCACATTAATAAAATCACAAGTTTTTATTACAAAGGTTAAAAACACCACGGTAAAAAGTAATCTACAGTATATATGGCCTCGCTATCAGCCATACCTGATGTATTTGGATATGGCTGATGGTATGTTCAGATATAGACTACTTTACCCTGGCATTTATTCCAAGGCAGGGGAGGACTGGCAAGGGGGGCAGGGTGGAAATTGCCCCCCGGGCCACTCTGAAAAGTGGTAAAAACTGGTAAAAGGCCTCACTCAGGGCTGGATTAATGTAGGGGCCAGACACTGTATACAGCTGCAAGTCCAAAACCAGGTGGGCATGGATGGTAAGCTGATTCGATGGTTCAATGGGCCACTTGACTAGACTTGCCCCCCAGACCTAAGGCTGTCAGCCCTCCCCTGTTCCAAGGGGATGGTGGATACCAAATTTTTTTTTTTAGTTCTATAGTAGTTTGATGGGGATGGTGCCCTAATAGGTTGAATGTGATTAGCTCAATCCACATTCTTCATGTTGCAATTTCTTTAGTCTTTTAGTTGTCCACAAGGCATAGACAGCTGAATGGCACAAACTGGAAGAAAAGCAAAAACAAAAATACTATTTTGATTTTAACTTTTGTGATTTCAGAATTCCAAGTATTGCAGTTGTTGGATGGCTGTATGCTCTACGATGATGGAACATTTGACACAGCATTCAGTTTGCACTACAATGGGGAACCATTCATGAGTTTCAGCATGGAGAATGGGAGCTGGATTGCAGATGACCCAAGAGCGCAGGTCTTCGCTGACAGAAATAATAAGAACAAGACTGTGTTAGAGCAGACCAAGAACAGTATGGAGAGTAAATGTGTTCCACATATATTTGAGCTGCTCTCGCTAGGAAAACCCACACTTAGCAGGAGAGGTACTGTCTATCACTTTTGCATGGAATACTGTAGGTGGATGAAGCAGTAGATGTAAAGTTCTTTAACCTCCTTGGCAGTGATCCCGAGCGTGACTCGGGGTTGATTTTTTCTATCAGGAGCGGTAACCCCGAGTCACGCTCGGGGTGGATGTGCAGAGAGCGCAGCGGTGTTCTCTTACCTTCTCCTGGCGATCCAGCGATGATCTCTCATTGCTGTGACCGCCAGCCGAGAGTCCCGCCGCTCCTCCGTCCTCCGTCGGTGTGAAGACTTCCTAGTTCCGTT
>NC_138774.1:48217740-48332740 GCF_965119305.1 Pelophylax lessonae
TTAATCACAGCAGCACCATGTATCCACTCATGGAAAGTAAGTTGGGTGCTCCTAAATAACATAAAGTACAAATATTTATATCACTTTTACAATGTTACCTGGTTGTTGTATTCTATATTTGCGTTAATTTTTTTTACCTATCTTCTTTTTTATGTTGCTTCACTTTGCTATGTCTTTAGCCCCGTACACACGATCAGATTATTGTCCGTTTTTTGTGGCATGCTAGTCTGATGTGGAAAGTGAAGAGGTTTTTTTCATACGAATTTTCCCGTACGACAGAATTCTACTTCATAAGTGATGTCATGTGTTGGATTGCTTTGTATGTGTTCTTTCGTCTCTGAGCATGCCTAGTCTTGCTCTTAAGATTTTTTTCCATCGAAATCTGTACTAATGAGACGAAAATCGGACGTTGTATTACGGACAACAAAAATTTTATAGCCTGCACATCAGGATTTTGTCAGCCGAAAAGTCGGAGTCGGCTGTCGAAAGCACCATACTAACAATCCGAAAATCGGCAGATCGGTCGTCGAACGAAATTCCCCTTCAGATTTTCTTATCGTGTGTACGGGCCTTTTCTGGCTTCATCAACATTTTCACATTTAATACTTTTAATTTAAATGTTGTAGGAAACGTAGCATGACTTGTACAAGTGTATAAAAGTAACCAACATGTAGGAGAATTCCAGGGTGCAACCTTAACCACTTAAGCCCCAGGCATATTTTTCATACTTTTTGTTTACAAGTTAAAATCAGTATTTTTTACTAGAAAACTACTTAGAACCCCCAAACATTATATATATATTTTTAGCAAAGACTCTGGAGAATAAAATGGCGGCCATTGCAATATTTTTTGTCACGCGGTATTTGCTCAGCGGTCTTTCAAACGCTATTTTTTTGGAAAAATTACGAAAAATCACATTTCACTGCATTTAAAAAAAACTAACAGTAAAGTTAGCCCATTGTTTTTGTATATTGTGAAAGATGATGTCACGCCGAGTAAATAGATACCCAAAATGTTACGGTTTAAAATTTCGTACACCGTGGAATGGCGACAAACTACGATCAATAAAAATCTCCATAAAATTTTTTAACGGTTACCAGTTTAGAGCTAGAGTGTAGCTCTTTTTTCAAATATCTGGCGATCCCGGCGATACCTCACATGTATGGTTTGAACAGCGATTTCATTTGTTTTCTTTCGTGCGCGAGCTAACGGCGACGGGGGCGGCTACATTTTTATTTTTTCCTATTTATTTATTTATTTTTTTAATTTTAACAGGTTTTTTAAAAAAAAAAATCTGATCACTTTTATTGCTGTCACAAGCAATGTAAAAATCCCTTGTGACAGCAATATTCAGTGACAGGTACTGTCTATGGAGGGATCGAGGGTCTAAAAGACCCTCGACCCCTCCACTGCACTTCCATGTATTCAAAACGTCAAAAACTGCATTTTTGAATACAGTTACTTTTTGAATCTGCCGACTTTAGCAGCCAAGTAACCCGGATGTGATGTCATGGACGCCGCCTCCGGGTTACGTCATCGGAGACCTGATCGAAGCCGCATCCGGCTTAGATCGGGACTCCATCCAGCCGGCGGAGGTGCCCGCTGGTTGCTCAGGTCTCCCTGTGGGATGGGAGACCTGGGCAGAGCCGCGGAAGGTGGCGGGAGGTGGGGGACGTCCCCTCCCGCTTGCCAGGGTAACGACCGAGCAGCTCCCGAGCCGCATCGGTCGTTACCGCAGGAAAAGCCAACCGCTGGCTCTAAACAACGGTACTGGGATGATGCCTCTAGCTAGAGGCATCACCCCGGTACAACCACTTAAAGTGAGCTGACGTAAGGGTACATCAGTTTGCGTTAAGTGGTTAAAGAGCAGTTCCAGCCTGTAAAAAAAAAAAAAAAGTAAAAGTCAGCAGCTACAAATACTGTAGTTGCTGACTTTTAATATAAGGACACCTACCTGCCCAGGGATCCTGCTATGTCGGCACCCAGGGCCGCTGATAGGGGGGACCACCAGCCCTCTTGTAGGGGGCCCGAGCACACAGGGGGGCCCACACAGAGAGGGGGATTAGTGATGTACAACAAATGCAGAAATCTTCCTCCAGCACCTGAATCTGATCCGTCCCTCTTCCTGCTATCAGCTTTTATCTGCTGAGAAAGACAGTCACCCCTCACTAATCCCTCTCCCTGTGTGGGCCCCCCTCCCAGCACTGGCTCTAATGTTATCTCTACTCAGGAGTTTATTTGTAACTTTGTTTCTCTCTCTCTGATCACTGAGCTCCAACTGCCTAGCCTGTATATTTTTCTCATCTCATCTTCATTTTTATTTAACATAGTTTTTTTTTTTAGATCTAGCAGGAATTATGTGAGTTATGTTATATTTGTGTCTGATAATAGTGATTTTGTTGTAATTTTAGATAATTATACCTTGAATATTTTCTTGGGGGGGGGGCCCTGCCAGGTAGTCTGTACAGGGCCCCGCGATTTCTAACAGCAGCCCTGTTGGCACCACAAGCTGATCAGTCCATCAACTCCAGGTACAGGCCCCAGTATCTACACCAAAAGAAACAGGAGGTGAAGCCTTGCGGCTTCACAGCCTGTTTCTTTCTGCGCATGCACGACTCCCATTGTCTTCTGGGACCAGTGTGTTTCCCAGAATGGGTGGGGGGGAAGGAGGAAGGGCTTGAAATTTCATAGATCGCAGCGTTATTACCCGAAAGTGGGAGTGGGTACCTGGTTTTTACAGGTATCCGCTACCCCCCTCCCCCCCCCCCCCGAAAGTGGCAAATGTGGCAGTGAAGGAAGCAAACAAGTGGAGTTTCCCCTTTCGGGTGGGGTTCCACTATAAGTAATTAGAGACAATAAAAGGTATTATCCACTTGCCACCGAAGCCAATTCTGACACCTCTCTTTCTACATGTAAAAATCATAATTTTTTTGCTACAAGATTACTCAGAACCCCCAAACATTATACTGTATATATATATATATATATATATATATATATATTGTAGCAGAATAAAATGGCGGTCGTTGCATGGTATTTGCGCAGCAATTTTCTAAATGCAATTTTTTGAAAACAAATATACTTTAATGAATTTTAGTGTAAGAAAACACAATTGATAACCCAATTTTTTTTTGTAACATAAAAAAGATGATGTTACGCCAAGTAAAGAGATACCAAATGTTTGCAATCAGTTCAATCACACTTTAAAATTGCGCACACTCATGGAATGGCGCCAAACTACAGTACTTAAAAATCTCCATGGGCGTTGCTTTAAAATCTTTTACAGGTTATCATTTTAGAGTTACAGAAGAGGTCTAGTGCTAAAAATATTGCTCTCACTCTAAGGAATGCAGCGATATCTCACATGTGTGGTTTGAATACCATTTTTACTTATGTGGGTGTGACCTACTTATGCTTTCGCTTCTGCATTTGTTTTTTTTTTTATTCAGCTATTTTTTTTTTTTTTTTTACACTCACCCTTTAATTTTTATTTTTATTGATCACTTTTTTTTCCCTATAACAAGGAATGTAAACATTCCTTGTAATAGGAATAGGGCATGCCAGGTCCTCTTTATGGAGAGATCTGGGGTCTATAAGTCCCCACATCTCTCTTCTTTGCTGGAAAGCCTGAGATCACAGAGAAAATAGATCTCCAACTTTCAAGCAAAAAAACAGCAGTGGCATCTGCAGGCATCAGAAGTGACATCCTGACATCACTTCCATCCTTTGGGGGTCATAGAGATAGCCGGGGTCCAAACTATGGTAAACTATAGTAAACCGCCGCTTGATTTATTCACAATAACACAGGAGAGACTGGAAAAGCCCCTCCAGCTGCCTGTAAAAGCAATCAAGCGGCTAACCAGCCGCTATGATTGCTTTTACAATGCAGGAAATCACTTGCTGAAAAAAAAAAGACATCTGGATGATGCCAGGACTTGCAAGCATCATCAACATATCTCCATGTGAAGTCCCTAACGTCATATGATGTCAACCCGGGGAAAATGGTTAAAATAACGGTCAATGAGTATTAAAAATTGCAAATAAATTGCATACTAGCTTTACAGTAACAATTCACTTTGTATAAATAAAAAACAGTGGGGGAAGGTGAATCATGTGTAAACCGTTCGCGGGGGGCATTCATAGATTAAGTGTGACGATGGGGTCTGCTGTATCTGCTGTACAGAGAAAAGCCAGGAAAAACATATTTACAAGGGCTCCCCAAGCCAGGATTCCGAAGGAAAAGAGAAAGTGAATAAAGTGGAAGAGGATAGAAAGGAGAAGAGGAGTACAAAAGGGAGGACATTGGGGACACCCTTATCAGAAGATGTGGCAATGGACTTCTGATGGCTGCTTCCCAGCTTTTGCAATAGTCTGTTCCACCGCACGTAAAACATATGTTGCCAATTTAAGATGGGATTTTGTGAGACCTGGAAGTTTCAAATGTAATAGGAAAATAGGCCAAATGTCTGTTGGGAAGCGGCAGGCTCCTGTAGTATTGTTGGTCTGTAATAAATGATCTGTACATACATTTAGCGCCTTTGTGTTCAAAACAAAATGGCCACTGGAAGCTGACCCATGTTAAGGGAAAGGTCCACCAAAACTTGAGTAAATTACCCAACAGCTTCTAAAACTTCTCAGAGACGTTGGTAGTGAGAGAGCTTCTCATTGATGTTTATTTAAAAGGAATAATCAGAAAATTCAGCTGAGAAATCATGGCTACACTGATTACCTAAATATGTCTATTTAATCATTTTTCAAACCTGGTTCTTATAGAACAATATTAATTCTAAAGGTATTTTCTTTATGCAGGACTTTCTCAGGACGTACCTTATCTTAGCGGTAGCAGCAGTGGGAACAGTGACACCAATTTCAGTGGCAGTAGAAACTTAACTGGAGGAATAATCGGCATATGTCTGGCCATCGTCGTGTTGGTGGTTCTCCTAGTATTTACCTCTATATGGTGGGCAAAGAAGAGAAGACCCTGATGTGTCACACTCGTACAAAACTATTGACATCCACTTTTCATTATGAATGGGAAATGGCAGAAGAGTCCAAGACTGTTGATTTTTTTAAAAAACTTTTGTAACCATGTACCATCATTAGCCTTGGCCAAGTCTTTGTTCCACTGGTAACCATTAAGTTCCTTATTTGAATTTACCTGCAACCTATGCCACCTATCTGTGCTATGGCAAATTCATGTTTTATCTATTCCTGCAAATGCTTCTGCTGGTATTTCGGGAATCACTTCTTTTATTTTTTTCCATGTGCATGGTGCAGATCTGATGTCATGCACACTCCCTTCCCAGAAGCCCAGAATCTTATCCTCCAAGCTAGCCAGCAGGGCACAATGTGTAGTAGGGATGTACCAAGGCTGCCTTCATAAGTTACAACCAATATTTGCATAACAGAGCACTCAGGGTTTGGAAGACAAATGTTTGTTATTGGTGATATATATCATCCACATTTCCTACTGGATTCATTACTACTACTGGAGACATTACTATTTGACATGCCATATTTCAACTGGGATTCATTTAGTTGTAGTTCTGTGTTCCAATTTACTGTACATTGTTACATACTTACATAATTAGTGAGGTTGAAAAAAGACATCAGTCCATCCAGTTCAACCTATGATGTGTGCGTGTGTTTGCTGTTAACCATACATTGTATACCCCTGTATGTTGTGGTCTTTAAGGTGCCCATCTAATAGTTTTTTGAAACTATCAATGCTCCCTGCTGATACCACTGTTTGCGGAAGAGAATTCCACATCCTTACTGCTCTGATAGTGAAGAACTCCCTACGTACTTTAAGGTTAAACCGCCTTTCCTCTAGTTTTAGTGAGTGGCCACGTGTCTTATTATATTCCCTTTCTCTGAATAGTTTGTTCCTTATGCTAGGGTCGCCAGTACAGTATTTGTACATTGATATCATATCCCCCCTCAATCGTCTCTTCTCCAGAGAGAATAAGTTCAGTGCTTGTAGTCTTTCCTCATAGCTGATGTCCTCCATTCCCCTAATTATTTTTGTTGCCCTTCTCTGGACTCTCTCCAGTTCCAGCACATCCTTCCTGAGGACCGGTGCCCAGAACTGGACAGCATACTCCAGATGTGGCCGGACCAGAGTCTTGTAGAGAGGGAGAATAATCTCTTTATTTCTGGAGTGAATCCCCTTTTTTATACATCCCAGTATTCTGTTGGCTTTGCTTGCGGCAGCTTGGCATTTTTTTGGCTGTAAATTTGAGGGCTGTACTGAACTTAATGTAAAAGTGGGCATAACCTTTTTATAAACTTACATAGGTTGTTCAAATTTAAAGGATTTGAAAAGTCTGAAGGTTTTGTTTTTTTTTTTCAAATATAAACTTTTATTCAGGAACTACAAATAAACATAATTACGTTTTTGATACAGAATACATCTCCAACTTAACATACAATATAACAACTCTTTTACACTTTCTGTACATTCCTTCCTTTTTTTTCCCCCTCCTTCCACTCCCTCCCCCCCTCTCCTTCCCTCCCCCCAAAAAAAAAAAATGATTATAATAATTTGCGGCCAGCAATGGGAAAAACCCATCACTCCCCATATCTTATTTTCCTCACTCTATCCTACCATCAATTGTTTCCCTTCATCAGAGATAATAAAGTGATTCCACGGGTCCCATATTTTTTTATATCTTTCCTGTCTGTTTTGTGAAGCAGCCATTAACTCTTCCATTCTCCTACTATCCTCTTTTTTATGTATCCAGCCAGCTATCAAGGGTGATTGTGTTTTTTTCCAATAGCTTGGGATGCATGCCTTTGCCGCATTTACTAAATGAGGAATAACAGCTTTCATAGCTACCTACTGGTATATCCAAGTAATGCATCAAAAAAAAGATCGGGTTCTCTTCTATTTTATAATCTGTGAATTTCTGGATTATAGACTTCACTCCTGCCCAGAATGGTTTTATATTAGCACAAGTCCAGAAGATATGGTACAGTGTACCTACTTCTTTTCTACATCTCCAACATAGATCTGTTTCACGCGGGTACCAGCTATGTATTTTCTTGGGTGTGGTATACCATCTTGTTATAAGCTTATAATTCGTCTCCTGGGTTTTTGTACAACTAACTGGTTTAAAAGTAAACCTCAATATTCTCTGGATCTGTTAATTTGTTAAGTCGCAATTCAAGTCTATTCCCCACTTTCTCACCTAAGGTAGTTTCGATTGAACTTCCGGGTTCGTCAGTAAACCATATGCCATTGATAGAGTACGTGATAAATTCCCTGGTTTTACACAATATTGTTAAAATTTCGTTAGTGTTCTACCGAAGCCTTCCGGATTCGGTATTGAGACCAAATAATGGTGTTGTTGAATTGCTTGCCAAAAAGGCATATTATATGGTCCGTCTCTATAAATCAATTTGGTAACTGAGGGCCACTTCTTTTGTATCAAGAATGACGAAGCCTGTTCCTTTTCTTTTTCCCTTAGTGTTGTGAACTGTCTATCATCTAATCCCGGTAGGAACTGGGGATTACCCAAAATTGGGAACAAAGGAGATTTGTTCGTTGTCAATTTAGGGTATATATTTAATTGCGTACAGATGCGTAGTGTATTTCCTATTATTAAATGATGTTTCAGGTCCTTAGGTATGGACTGATAGCACCATATAGCTCTCTCTTTAAATTGACTTCCGTTAAATTGGTACCCAAAGTTTAGATTCAGAATGGTGCCACCAGTCCAGAATTCTACTTGCATGGGTAGCTTGATAATATGGCCGTATATCCGGAAATGCTAGACCTCCCTTTTTTTTTGGTAAAGTTAAGATTCCACGTGATATACGTGGTCTTTTATGGGACCAGATATATTTCACAAATAAAGAATGTATCGCCTTAAAGAAAATGCTCAGAATCTTTACTGGTAACGCTCACAAAAGATACAAGAATTTTGGCAGTACTGTCATTTTCAATAGATTGCATTTGCCAAACCATGACTGCATCCCTCCATGCCACTGTTCTAGAAGTCTCCTAGTCGTTGCTATCAAGGGCAAGAAACCTGAGATCGTAAACCTGTGTCAACTTCGCCGGTATATGTGTTCCTAAATATCTAACTGCCACATCATTCCACCTAAAACCAAAGCTGTTTTTCAATACATTTACTTGGGCTATAGGTATCCCTACTCCCATTGCCTCTGACTTCCCAAAGTTAATTTTTAAATTCGACATAGCGCCATATCTTTTAAATTCCTGTATCAAATTTGGTAGTGAGATACCTGGGTTAGTCAGGGAAAACAATAAGTCATCCGCGTAAGCAGCGATCTTATATTGCCTTTCCTTTATCCTTACCCCTTCAATATCTTGATTCAGATGAACTCTACATAAAAATGGCTCTAATTTAAGGCAAACAAGAGGGGTGACAATGGACACCCTTGCCTTGTGCCATTTCTTATTGGGAATGCGTCTGATAATAATCACTCTGGCTATTGGCTCTGTATACACTCTAGTTATTTTATCTAACATCGAATTCCCTAATCCTATGTACTTGAGCACCGAAAACAGAAAAGGCCACCCCACCCGATCAAACGCCTTCTCAGCGTCTGTGCTCAGCACTACACAAGGGGTCTTCTTTTCATTTACAATGTGTATCAGATTAAGTATTCTCGTGGTGTTGTCTTTTGCTTCTCTTGATGCCATAAAACCCACCTGATCTAGATGTACTAAACTTGGTAGTAGTCTTGCCAGTCTATTTGCTAAGATTTTAGTGAAAATCTTTAGATCTACATTTAATAAAGATATTGGTCTATAGCTGCTACATGAAGATGGGTCCTTACCCTCCTTTAATATTAGTGAGATATGGGCAGTGAGTGTATCTATAGTTAACGTCCCATCTAGGTCTGTTGCATTATACAACCTCGCCAGATATGGACCTAGGATATGGAAGAATGACTGATAATATTGTGTTGTTAAACCATCCGGTCCTGGTGCTTTCCCGGGTTTCATTGACTTCAATACTTGCTGTATCTCCTCTATGTTAATCTCAATCTCTAAAGATTCCCGATCTTCCTCCGATAATTTAGGTAGTTGTGATTGGATTAGATACCTTTCAATGTCTTGTTGGGAGGGCGGTACATCTTTTAAATTATATAATGCAGTATAGTATTTCTCAAATTCCTCCGTTATTTGTGTTGGTAGGGTTTTCTTAATCCCTTCTGCCGATATAATATGAGGTATATACGATCTCAATTTCTGCCCCTGTACGGACCTAGCAAGTAATTTCCCGCATTTGTTTCCTGCTTCATAATTTAATTTACGACACATTTGTATGGCGGCCTTAGCCTTATATTGCAACAAATCCGTTATCTGCCTTCTAATCATAGTCAGCTCCATCATTACTGTCCCTGATGATGTTTGTTTATGTTCTATTTCTAACGATCTGAGTCTTTCCAGAAGTAGTGACAATTGTTCATTCCTTTCCCTTTTAATACGCGCCCCATGCTTAATAAAAATTCCTCTCATTACTGTCTTATGAGCTTTCCAGAGGGTCCCCACGCGGCAGCCAATTTGGTCATTTATCTCGAAAAAGGCTTTCATCTCCTCTGATACTTCCTTTAATATCTCTTCTTTTTTGTAATAAACTCTCATTCAGCCTCCAAAAATGCCTTCTCTGTGAAGGATTTGATGTCAAGCTATACGTTATTGATATGGGTGCGTGATCTGACCAAGTGATACTATCTATATCCGTTTTTTTCACTTCCTGTAGCTGAGCATGTGGTATAACAAAAAAATCTATTCTAGAATAATTCTTATGTGGTATTGAATAGAATGTGTATTCTTTATCAGAAGGGTGTTGTAAATGCCAAACGTCAATCAATTGAGCCTTGTATAATGCTTTTAATATCTGTTTACTCATACCGGGTGTAAGTGTCATGGTACCGGAGGAAGTATCTACTGCAGGTACTAGTGGAGCATTGAAGTCCCCTCCCAATATTAGTTGGCCCTCTGAGAAGCTCACAAGGTCGGCTAAAGTCTTTGAAATAAATGCATCTTGCCGCGTATTAGGTGCATATAATGTTGCTAACGTTACCTGTATTTCACCTATCAGTCCCTTCACAAATAGGAATCTTCCATCTGGATCATATCTACTGTCTTGGAAAGTCCATCGGACACCACTTGCTATAAGAATAGAGACTCCCCGAGATTTTGTTTGCATATTCGCAGAATGATATGTATGTGGGAAAAATCTATTTTTAAGAAAAGGTATTTTATCTGTCCTGAAATGCATCTCTTGTATTAATGCTATGCTAGTTTTTAAGCGTTTCAACTCAGTTAATAGCATATGTCTCTTTTCTTGCACATTTAATCCCTTAACGTTATAGGAAATAAGTCCTCCATCGCTGGTCGCAAAAAAAAAAAAAAAACCCACTAACTGACGGTAGAGAGAAATCGGCTCCTATAAGGTACCGGCTCCCTTTCTCGTCACTTCGGATAGCGTTCCTATCCTTATCTCACACGGCACTTTTAGGTGCCACCTGTGTGTAATTTTAAATAGGGGAGTGCCCCAGAGTGGCCCTCTGCATACTCTCCAACACCTCATCCCTTCCCATCTTACTTTAAGAGTATTCCAACAATGCAATATCTTAAGTCGCCAACATCCCTACCCAGCCCCTCTAGGGAGGCCTCGACTTGCTTTTTACCCTCCTCTCTCATCAACATAGGGGGCTAAACAAGGTTCTAGATCCAAGATCAAAAAGAAATAGAAAAAAGAAAGAAAAGGGGGAAAGGAGGAAGAAACCCCCCCCCCCAAAAAAAAAAAAAAAAAGACCCATTTCTCGTAACCATATTTAAAGGGATAAAAAAAATGAAAAAATGACTTCCCTTTGGTGAAAAAAAAAAAAAAGGGGGAATCCCTACACGTGAACATATTTAAGAGGGAAGAAGAAAGAAAAAAAAAAAAAAAGATGACTTCCCTTTAGTGGAGAAAAAAAAAAAAAGGGGGGGGGGTAACCCCACCCATGTTCTTCCACCCTTTCCCCCCTCTCTGTCCAAAAAGTCTTATCCTCCATAGAGTCAACACAAGGAGAAAAAGAAAAGAGAGGAAAAAATAGAGAAAAAGCTATACTTTTCTTCATCCCATATACTATCATATCTTTATGCACAATGTTACATAATTTCCATCATCCATATTAAACCAAGTAAAAAAAAAAAAAAAAACACTACATGTAACCAAAAAAAAAATATTTTTTTTTTTCTTTTCCTCCCCTTGGTGAAAAAAAAGAATTCTTATGTCACCCTCATGAGCAAGTTTAAAGGGGAAGAAAGAATATCTTCCCTTTAGTGAAAAAAAAAAAAAAGTGATTTAATTACCAGGGAAGGGGGGTGAGGGAAAAAAAAAAGCTTTTTTTTTTTTTTTTATCTTAATGCATTCTTTGCATTAAGATAAAAAACCTTCTGGGTGTAATATTCTCCCCAGCACCCTCTAATACTTACCTGAGCCCCATCTCTGTCCAGCGATGTCCACAAGTCCCTTGGCCGTCTCTCTCTCTCTGCTGACTGGCTGAGACACAGCCCCCGCACTATTGGCTCCCGCGACTGTCAATGAAAGTCAGTTAGCCAATTAGGAGAGAGAAGGGGTGGGGCCGAAGGGCAGCTCCATGTCTGTATGGACAGCTCAGCTCGGGGGCCCCATAGCAAACTGCTTGCTGTGGGGGCACTCGACAGGAGGGAGGGGCTAGAAGCAACAACGAGCGACCCAAGAAGAGAAGGATCCAGGCTGCTCTGTGCAAAACCAACTGCACAGAGGAGGTAAGTATAACATGTTTGGGGTTTTTTTGTTTTTTAAAACGAGACTTTACAATCACTTTAACATGTTGGTAGAGTAACTCGTCCTCTGTAGTAGGTCTACTTCTTCATGTTAATTGCAGTTAAATATTGGATTCCAAGCAGAAGCAATGTGCGTATGTTCTTGATGAAGGAGGGGTGCATGCTGTCCAGCATCCACAGGAGACTACATTTTGTTTACATAGATGACACCATTGACAAGAGCACTGTCAAGGCTGCAATGCTTTACATGTCCAGGATTAGGGGACAGCTTAGAGCCAGGATAAACCTGTCAAAAGCACCCCCACGTCTCTACCTTGGGACAGTAATAGCCAGGTGCTTTGTCATTCCTGTAGCACCTGGATCTCCAGTTTTGACATTTTTTTTTTCATTATTGCTACTGCAAACCCTCTCTTAGGGGTGGATAGCATTGCTAAAGTCAGCTCAAGGCCAGTCAGAGACATTACCAACTGCTCAGAGGTTCATTCAAGTTCTTCAGTTCTGGGCATCCCACGCTTCCCTACTCCCTATCCACGTTTATCCCCTAAGTAAACAAAACAAAACCACAATCTCTAGACTGTTTTTTGGAGTCATTTGAAGTGGGTAGAAAATTCCTGTTGCCTGGCTGTGGGTATTGTGTGGGGGAAAAGGCCCAAAATCCAGCAGCTCCCATGGATGTGAGCGCTACAATTCTGTAGCCTTTTGAGGATGCTAAACAGCCTACGCCCCCTCCTTCATCAAGAATTCAATGATGGCACATTGTTTCTGTTTGAAATCCATTATTTACTTGCAATGAAAAAGAAGAAGTATTACTAGAGAAGAAGAGTTACGCTACATTCATGTGAAATTTGAACAACCTATGTAAGTTAATAAAAAAGTTATGCCGACTTTTGCATTACTTCTGGTGCATCCCTCATATTTGATTAAAATGTGATATGAAGCAGAACACTTTGTTTAATATATCTCACCCTCCATGTCTTATAACATTATGTGCCATCATTATACAGTGAGGGAAAAAAGTATTTGATCCCCTGATTTATTTACCTTTGCCCACTGACAAAGAAATGATCAGTCTATAATTTTAATGGTAGGTTTATTTTAACAGTGAGAGACAGAATAACAGCAAAAACATCCAGAAAAATAAACAATTAAAAAAAGTTATATATTGATTTGCATTTTAATTAGTGAAATAAGTATCTGACCCCTTTGCAAAACATAAATTAGTAGTTGGTGGCAAAACCCTTGTTGGCAATCACAGAGGTCAGACGTTTCTTGTAGTTGGCCACCAGGTTTGCACACATCTCAGGAATCTCAGGTTGTCCCACCCCTCTTTGCAGATCCTCTCCAACTCATTACAGTTTGGAGGCTGACATTTGGTAGCTCGAACCTTCAGCTCCCTCAACATATTTTCTATGGGATTAAGGTCTGGTAACTGGCTAAGCCACTTAATATGGATGTAAATAGAATGGTGATCGACACTCGTTCCTCATGACAGAGAGTCGATAACCGGCTTCTTTAACCACTTGCCGACTGCCCACAGTAATATTACTGCGGCAGTGCGGCTCCCCTGGGTCCCGGTAAAGGGAGAGAAGACCTGCCTGCTTATGTAAACAAAGCAGGTGGATCTTCTGTGAGACAGTCAGGGACAGATCTGAAGTTTCTAACCGAAAGCTCTTGTGATCGGGAGTTTTCGCATCAAGTGACCGCCGTGACAGCCAATCACGGCGGGCATGTGATCTTAATCCCTCCCTCCCCCCCGGCATCATAAACCTCTTGAAGGACCAGGAGGTGCAGCAAGAGGTTAAAGGGAACATATTTTACATATATATATATATTTATATATATATATATATATAGCACTGCCCCTTTGGGGGTTGCTGGTTAACCACTTTACGACCAGCCGCCGCAGATGTACTGCGGCAGGCTGGCACCTACAGGCAAAGCGACGTACATATACGGCGCTCGCCTGGGAGGAGCTAGGGGGCGTTCGCATGCCGCCGGAGGCGCGCTCCCGCCCCCGCTCGTCAGCGGGGGAGCCAGTGCGGGTGTCAGGCGGCTCCAATGGCCGCCGGCCACCCGCGATCTCCCGCCGCTGACAGAGAAGGACGGACGGCTGATGTAAACACAGCCGTCCGTACTTCTCCCTGAAGTGATCACAGATGTCATGTGATCCTGCTATATAGGATCACATGTCTCTGTGATGACTTCACAAGCCACGCCCCCCACAGTTAGAATCACGCCCCTAGGGTCACATTCAACCCCTTGATCACCAGTACTGTTAACTCCTTCACTGCCAGTGTCATTATTACAGTGACAGTGCATATTTTTAGCACTGATTACTGTAGTAATGTCACTGGTCCCCCCCAAAAGTGTAAAAATGTCAGTTAGAGGTCTGATCTGTCCTGCGCAATGTCGCAGTCCCGCAAAAAATTGCAGATCACCGCCATTACTTCAAAAAAAAAAAAAAAAAAAAACAATAAAAATGACATAAATCTTTCCTGTAGTTAGTAAAGGCAATAACTTTTTCGCAAACCAATCAAAATACGCTATATACAATTTTTTTTTTTTTTTACCAAAAATATTTAGCAGAAATCAAATTGGCCTACAATGTTAAAAATTTTGATTTTAAAATTTTTTGTTTTGGAGAATTTCATATAAAAGAATGTGAATAATATTGTTTTTTTTTTCAAAATTGTTGCTATTTGTGGGGAAAAAAAGGACATCAATTTTGTTAGGGTACAGCGTTGCATGACCGACAAATTGTCCATTTAAGTCACGCAGTGCCGAATCGCAAAATATGGCCTGGTCATTGAGCAGCCAAATCCTCCGGTCTGAAAGTGGTTAATGGGTGTTCTTCAGCACTACTGTGACCCTGTAAACTGTCCAACCCACCTCACACTCTAGGTTCAGACATTGCATGTACACCTTTAGGAATTATACTGACACAGTACAAATGAGTTTTGACTTGTACTCAGTGAGCAAGCAAGTGAAATTCTGAAAAAAAAAACAATATTTTTCACTTTCTGCTATACACTATTCCCAATAATAAAACGTAAAAATCAAATTTTTCTCATCATTTTAGGCCATTTTGTATTCTACTACATATTTTTGGTAAAAAAAATCCCAATAAGCGTATATTGATTGGTTTGGGCAAAAGTTATCACGTCTACAAACTAGGGGAAAGATTTATGTCATTTTTAGTTACCATATTTTCAAGCGTATAAGACAACTTTTGAACCTCAAAAAAAAAAAATCCCCCAAAAATGGGGGGGGGGGGGGGTTTGTCTTATATGCCGAGTATGAAAGTAGTAGGTAATTAAGTGAGTGTAATCTAGGTAATAGAAATGTATTCTCTTATATCTGTATTACCGGTAGATATATAATGTTCCCCCGCTGGCTGTGCAGGAATCCTGTACCGGTATACTGTACCGTAGCTTATACCGCGCTGAGCCAGTCACAGTGAGCGATGTATTCTATGTTTGAATGCAAAGCCAGCTTGGATTGGCGGAGTCAGAGAGAGTAAAATAATCCCGCCTCTCTGACTCTGCCAATCCGAGCAGGCTTTGCATTCAGTAATAGAATACATCGCTCACCGTGATTGGCTCAGCGCAATATACTGTACGTAGCCGAAGCTACGGCACATACGGTATATGGTATACGGTATACCAGCGCCTTAAGATGATACATCTACTGGTAATACTTAGTACTTACAATACCTTGGAGATTTATAAGGGAATACATGCAGATGAATAGGACACAGACAGCCAGTGCTTTCATAGATTACAGTACACTTACTTAATTACCTTTGAGACTTTTATATTTACAATACCTTGGAGATTTATAAGAGAATCCATTTAAGGTACCTTGCAGATGTATAGGGCACAGACAGCCAGCGCTTTCATAGATTACACTTACTTAATTACCTTTGGGATTTTTATACTCGGCGTATATGGTATATGGTGTTGCCTTGCTTTGCTTCGGAAGCAGGGTAGACTTATACGGCGAGCATAGCCTAAAACCTATGTTTTAACTTGAAAGTAGGGGGGTCGTCTTATACGCCCAGTCGTCTTATACGTCGGAAGATACAGTATTTATTTTTTTAATGTAATGGCGGCGATCAGTGGTTTTTAGCGGGGCTGCGACATTGCGGCAGGCAGATTGGACCCCTAACTGCCATTTTTGTCACTTTTGGGGGGACCAGTGACATTACTACAATAATCAGTGCTAAAAATATGCACTGTTACTGTAATAATGACACTGGCAGGGAAGGGGTTAACCCAGGGGCGATCAATGGGTTAAATGTATGCTTAGGGGGTGTTTTCTAACTGTGAGGGGGATGGGCTTGTGGAATCAACACAGAGACCTGTGACCCTAAATAGGAGGAACATGTATTAATTTCTGAGAGAACAACGGGCTGCTGTGTTTACACTGCCGTTCTCTCTCCATGGGGAGCAGTCACAGGTGCCCGGCAGCAATCGCGGCCGCCAGCCCGTGAATCAGCTTCCCCAGTGGCGAATGGGGGAGCTCCCCCCGGATCACCGTACTGCACTATATATGCGGCGGGCGGTCGGCAAGTGGTTTAATATAGTACATAAAAGACAGAACTGAGTTATTTCCATACAACTTGTTTCTATCTGATGTACAGAAATATAGAACTCTTTATTAGGGATAGAACTCCAGCTATAAGCCGCAGACTAGTAGAATATTGTGAAAAAGTTCAATATTGTAGATTTAGGTCCCTTTCACACACTCCGTCCGTTGGATGGGAGTCCGTTTTTCTCAGCGGGGGATCGAGCCGCCGATCCCCCGCTGAGCTGCAGGAGGACAGCTGTGTGTCCGCGCTGTGTGTGGAGGCACAGCTGTCAGTTCCCCATGCATCTCTATGGGGGAAATCGGGTGAGAACGGACCGTCAGTCCCTTCTCACCCGATCCCATCCGATCCGATCCGCTGGACGGATGGAAAATAGGGTTTCCATCCGTCCAGATTTGACGGATCGGATCGGATCGGGTGTCAGCGGACATGTCTCCGCTGACATCCGATCCCCCATAGAGATGCATGGGAGGACCGTTCAGATCCGCCAAAAAAACGGACAGGCGGATCTGAACGGTCCGCCTGTGTGAAAGGGGCTTAATGGTGTCACACTAATCAGTGAATTACCTCAAAACACCTGTAAAGGTTTCCTGAGCCTTTAAATGGTCCCTCGGTCTGGTTCAGTAGGTTACACAATCATGGGGAAGACTGCTGACTTGACAGTTGTTCAGAAGATAGTCATTAACACTAGTGTTGAGCGAACACGGACTGTATTATTCGTGTTCGTACCGAATAATTGGATTTTTTGTACCCGAACACGGACACGGACACTTTACTGTATGTTCGGGTAAAAATCCGTGTTCGGTCGTTTTATTTCCGGGTTTTGCATGCTTTGGCGCTCTTTTCATGGCGGGCTTTCAACAGCCAATCAACAATCGTTTAACTGGTGTGCCTTAAGCCATCCCAGCCATGCCTGCAAATGTCTCAGTAGCTGTGATTGGCCGTCTGAAGCATGTGACCAAGTCTTTATAAGTTCGAGGCAGCCGCAGCGGCGTCATTATGCTGCTTAGATTCAGGGACAGAGAGCACACATCAACGTGCTGGCTGCTGATTAGGGAAAGATAGGCAGGAAAAAACCATTTGTGTCCGGATAGAATTGAGGGACAGGTCGGAGTGTTTAGGCAGGGCGAGTTGTAGGCATTTTAGGGATAGAGTCTGCTGAATTATATAGGGTCAGTGTCTTCTACAAACTACAATCGATATTGCTGTGTGGGGGGTGGGGTGAATCTGCACTCAATCCTGATCTACGATCTCTTCTCAATCCTGTTAGGGACAGAGTCTGCTGAATTTTAGGGAAACTGTGTTCTACAAACTACAATCGATATTGCTGTGTGGGGGGTGGGGTGAATCTGCACTCAATCCTGATCTACGATCTCTTCTCAATCCTGTTAGGGACAGAGTCTGCTGAATTTTAGGGAAACTGTGTTCTACAAACTACAATCGATATTGCTGTGTGGGGGGTGGGGTGAATCTGCACTCAATCCTGATCTACGATCTCTTCTCAATCCTGTTAGGGACAGAGTCTGCTGAATTTTAGGGAAACTGTGTTCTACAAACTACAATCGATATTGCTGTGTGGTGTGGGATTGGAGATAGGCAGGTGTCAGTGATCCACATCCATTTTTCTGTGTGTGAGCTGCAGTGAACACAATCTTTTTGGGCTGCAGTGAACACAATCTTTTTGGGCTGCAGTGAACACAATCTTTTTGGGCTGCAGTGAACACAATCTTTTTGGGCTGCAGTGAACACAATCTTTTTGGGCTGCAGTGAACACAATCTTTTTGGGGTGCAGTGAACAAAATCTTTTTGGGGTGCAGTGAACACAATCCTTTTTGGTGTGCAGTGAACACAATCTTTGTGGGGTGCAGTGAACAAAATCCTTTGTGGGGTGCAGTGAACACAATCTTTTTGGGGTGCAGTGAACAAAATCCTTTTTGGGGTGCAGTGAACAACATCCTTTTTGGGGTGCAGTGAACACAATCTTTTTGGGGTGCAGTGAACAAAATCCTTTGTGGGGTGCAGTGAACACAATCTTTTTGGGGTGCAGTGAACACAATCTTTTTGGGGTGGAGTGAACAACATCCTTTTTGGGGTGCAGTGAACAAAATCCTTTTTGGGGTGCAGTGAACAAAATCATTTTTGGGGTGCAGTGAACACAATCTTTTTGGGGTGCAGTGAACACAATCTTTGTGGGGTGCAGTGAACACAATCTTTTTGGGGTGGAGTGAACAACATCCTTTTTGGGGTGCAGTGAACAACATCCTTTTTGGGGTGCAGTGAACACAATCTTTTTGGGGTGCAGTGAACACAATCTTTGTGGGGTACAGTGAACAGAATCTTTGTGGGGTGCAGTGAACAAAATCTTTGGGGGGTACAGTGAACACAATCTTTGTGAGGTGCAGTGAACACAATCTTTGTGGGGTGCAGTGAACACAATCATTGTGGGGTGCAGTGAACTCAATCTTTGTGGGGTACAGTGAACACAATCTCATACTGAAGGTTTGAGGGTGCTGCCTGTTCCATACTCCCCCTACTCCTCATCTAGCCTTTTAGGGGTACAAACAATAGTAATTGGGGCCTAGTGTGGTTGTGTACGTGTGATATACATACACTTTTTTGGGATCATATTTTCTATTCCGCTATTTAATCAAAAACCTTTGGGGATCAGTTAAATTGGGGGATAGTCTGTGTTGGTACGTGTGAGAGAGATCCACCTTTCCAAGTTGTTGGGGTTCATCTCATACTTCTGAAGGTTTGAGGGTGCTGCCTGTTCCATACTCCCCCCTACTCCTAGCCTTTTAGGGGTACAAACAATAGTAATTGGGGCCTAGTGTGGTTGTGTACGTGTGATATACATACACTTTTTTGGGATCATATTTTCTATTCCGCTATTTAATCAAAAACCTCTGGGGATCAGTTAAATTGGGGGATAGTCTGTGTTGGTACGTGTGAGAGAGATCCACCTTTCCAAGTTGTTGGGGTTCATCTCATACTTCTGAAGGTTTGAGGGTGCTGCCTGTTCCATACTCCCCCTACTCCTAGCCTTTTAGGGGTACAAACAATAGTAATTGGGGCCTAGTGTGGTTGTGTACGTGTGATATACATACACTTTTTTGGGATCATATTTTCTATTCCGCTATTTAATCAAAAACCTCTGGGGATCAGTTAAATTGGGGGATAGTCTGTGTTGGTACGTGTGAGAGAGATCCACCTTTCCAAGTTGTTGGGGTTCATCTCATACTTCTGAAGGTTTGAGGGTGCTGCCTGTTCCATACTCCCCCTACTCCTAGCCTTTTAGGGGTACAAACAATAGTAATTGGGGCCTAGTGTGGTTGTGTACGTGTGATATACATACACTTTTTTGGGATCATATTTTCTATTCCGCTATTTAATCAAAAACCTCTGGGGATCAGTTAAATTGGGGGATAGTCTGTGTTGGTACGTGTGAGAGAGATCCACCTTTCCAAGTTGTTGGGGTTCATCTCATACTTCTGAAGGTTTGAGGGTGCTGCCTGTTCCATACTCCCCCTACTCCTAGCCTTTTAGGGGTACAAACAATAGTAATTGGGGCCTAGTGTGGTTGTGTACGTGTGATATACATACACTTTTTTGGGATCATATTTTCTATTCCGCTATTTAATCAAAAACCTTTGGGGATCAGTTAAATTGGGGGATAGTCTGTGTTGGTACGTGTGAGAGAGATCCACCTTTCCAAGTTGTTGGGGTTCATCTCATACTTCTGAAGGTTTGAGGGTGCTGCCTGTTCCATACTCCCCCTACTCCTAGCCTTTTAGGGGTACAAACAATAGTAATTGGGGCCTAGTGTGGTTGTGTACGTGTGATATACATACACTTTTTTGGGATCATATTTTCTATTCCGCTATTTAATCAAAAACCTCTGGGGATCAGTTAAATTGGGGGATAGTCTGTGTTGGTACGTGTGAGAGAGATCCACCTTTCCAAGTTGTTGGGGTTCATCTCATACTTCTGAAGGTTTGAGGGTGCTGCCTGTTCCATACTCCCCCTACTCCTAGCCTTTTAGGGGTACAAACAATAGTAATTGGGGCCTAGTGTGGTTGTGTACGTGTGATATACATACACTTTTTTGGGATCATATTTTCTATTCCGCTATTTAATCAAAAACCTCTGGGGATCAGTTAAATTGGGGGATAGTCTGTGTTGGTACGTGTGAGAGAGATCCACCTTTCCAAGTTGTTGGGGTTCATCTCATACTTCTGAAGGTTTGAGGGTGCTGCCTGTTCCATACTCCCCCTACTCCTAGCCTTTTAGGGGTACAAACAATAGTAATTGGGGCCTAGTGTGGTTGTGTACGTGTGATATACATACACTTTTTTGGGATCATATTTTCTATTCCGCTATTTAATCAAAAACCTCTGGGGATCAGTTAAATTGGGGGATAGTCTGTGTTGGTACGTGTGAGAGAGATCCACCTTTCCAAGTTGTTGGGGTTCATCTCATACTTCTGAAGGTTTGAGGGTGCTGCCTGTTCCATACCCCCCCTACTCCTCATCTAGCCTTTTAGGGGTACAAACAATAGTAATTGGGGCCTAGTGTGGTTGTGTACGTGTGATATACATACACTTTTTTTGGATCATATTTTCTATTCCGCTATTTAATCAAAAACCTTTGGGGATCAGTTAAATTGGGGGATAGTCTGTGTTGGTACGTGTGAGAGAGATCCACCTTTCCAAGTTGTTGGGGTTCATCTCATACTTCTGAAGGTTTGAGGGTGCTGCCTGTTCCATACTCCCCCTACTCCTAGCCTTTTAGGGGTACAAACAATAGTAATTGGGGCCTAGTGTGGTTGTGTACGTGTGATATACATACACTTTTTTTGGATCATATTTTCTATTCCGCTATTTAATCAAAAACCTTTGGGGATCAGTTAAATTGGGGGATAGTCTGTGTTGGTACGTGTGAGAGAGATCCACCTTTCCAAGTTTTTGGGGTTCATCTCATACTTCTGAAGATTTGAGGGTGCTGCCTGTTCCATACCCCCCCTACTCCTCATCTAGCCTTTTAGGGGTACAAACAATAGTAATTGGGGCCTAGTGTGGTTGTGTACGTGTGATATACATACACTTTTTTTGGATCATATTTTCTATTCCGCTATTTAATCAAAAACCTTTGGGGATCAGTTAAATTGGGGGATAGTCTGTGTTGGTACGTGTGAGAGAGATCCACCTTTCCAAGTTGTTGGGGTTCATCTCATACTTCTGAAGGTTTGAGGGTGCTGCCTGTTCCATACTCCCCCTACTCCTCATCTAGCCTTTTAGGGGTACAAACAATAGTAATTGGGGCCCAGTGTGGTTGTGTACGTGTGATATACATACACTTTTTTTGGATCATATTTTCTATTCCGCTATTTAATTTAACTGGGCCTCCATGCGAGACCTGTGTGCCTTGTTGCGCTGTTTTGAGTACTCCACCAACATGGCCAGTGGCAATGACGCCGTTCTCAGCTTAACTATCCCACTTCTATGCCTCCTTGAAAAAACAATTCGGGCGATGATGGAAGAGGATGTGGCACAGGATGAGGAGGAGGAGGAGGATGAAGAGGTAACATTTCCAAGGCTTTCAGGGCAGTCATTCGCAAGGGGCTCCGAGGGTGGGTTCCTGCACACGCAAACGCCAGGGACGCAATTGTCCAGCAGGGGCACAGTTCTGGAGGATGAGGAGGATGAGGAGGAGGAGGAGCTGGAGGAGGAGATGGAACCATGTTCACAGCAGGGTGGCACCCAGGCCAGCTCATGGCCATCACTGAAGGCCGGACAAGGAGGGACAGTTGGCGATGCATGGATGTGTTTATGGGCTTCAGAGACAGCATCCCATGTTGAATTAGGCATGCATGGCTGCACCCTTCCTCCTCTGGGTGCATGGCAAGGCACGGCCCTTAAGGCCCTTCAAAATCCTCAGCACCAAGCCCATGATGCTGTTAATCCGGCCCTGGTCCTCCTCCACCGCCGCTTCCACCTACACCGCCCATAGGTGTGCGCAGCCTATTGCATTAAGGTGTGCACCCCAAAGTTGAAATACACATGCATGTGTTTGCCAGCAGGGAGAGTAATGTATCGGGGCCATGTACCTGTAGGCAAGGAGAAATAGAGCAGAGCAGGTCCCAGGGAGATCTTTCCCATCTCCTCACTGGCAATGCTATGTGCCCTAGGTGATTAGGGTGTGCCCAGGCACACCCAGCACACCCTGTGCGCACGCCTATGTCACCGCCACATCCACCACCACCTCAACCTCCCTCCTACTCCATATGGGCCTCGTCCTTCAGAGATGAAGAAGAACATTGTTTTATTTTTCTGTTTTTTTTTGTTGTTTTAAGTTATTTCCCTATCCACATTTGTTTGCAGAGCACTTGCCATGCTCTTAATTACGTTTTGCTGCCATTTGCAGCACTCTAGCCCTTTCCTTTGGTGTTTTAGAGCCATTTTAGTGCCTTAAAGTTCGGGTCCCCATTGACTTCAATGGGGTTCGGTGTCCGGGAAAAGTTCGGTAAAAGTCCGGGACACGGACCCGGACTTTTTTTTAAAGTTCGGCCGAACCCGTCGAACACGGACATCTAGGTGTCCGCTCAACCCTAATTAACACCCTCCACAAGGAGGGTAAGTCACAAGAGGTCATTGCTAAAGAAGCTGGCTGTTCACAGAGTGCTGTATCCAAGCATTTAATGGAAAGTTGAGTGGAAGGAAAAAGTGTGGTAGAAAAAGGGGCACAAGCAACAGGGATAACTGCAGTCTTGAGAGGATTGTGATGCAAAGGCCATTCAAGAATTTGGGGGAGAATCACAGGGAGTGGACTACGGCTGGTCTCAGTGCTTCAAGAGCCACCATGCACAGACGTATCCAGGACATGGGCTACAACTGTCACATTCCTTGTGCCAAGCCACTCCTAAACCAGAGAAAACGTCAGAAGTGTCTTACCTGGGCTAAGGAGAAAAAGGACTGAGAAAACACAGCTCAAGGTGAAAGCTCCTTTCAATTAGCCTTGTATGAGCACAGAAAAAGGGTGCTGTATACATAACAAGTGAAAACAGAAAATGTTTGGACGGCCCCACTTCGATGCAATTCACATTTATTGGGATGGATAAAATCCATGCATAGCGGAAGTACAGGAACAAAAACAGCTGACTCGTTTCGAACTTGTGTCAATGCTTAATCATAGCTACCAAAGAAGAAGGACTGGAAAGTTGCTCAGTGGTCCAAAGTCCTCTTTTCGGGTGAAAGTACATTTTGCATTTCATTTGTAAATCAAGGTCCCGGAGTCTGGAGGAAGAGTGGAGAGGCACAGAATCCAAGTTGCATGAGGTTCAGTGTGAAGTTTCCCCAGTCCGTGATGATTTGTGGAGCCATGTTATCTGCTAGTGTTGGTCAACTGTGTTTTATCAAGTCCAAAGTCAGCGCAGTCCTCTACCAGGAAATTCTAGAGCACTTCATGGTTCCCTCTGCTGACCAGCTTTATGGAGATGCTGATTTTATTTTCCAGCAGGACTTGGCACCGCCCACACTGCCAAAAGTACAAATACCTGGTCACATGATCATGGTATCACTTTACTTGATTGTCCAGCAAACTCGCCTGACAAACCTCAGAGAATCTGTGGGGTATTGTTAAGAGGAAGATGAGAGAAACCAAACCCAACAATGCAGATGATCTGAAGGCTGCTATTAAAGCAACCTGGGCTTCCATAACACCTTAACAGTGCCATAGGCTGATCGCCTCCATGCCATGCTGCATTGATGCAGTAATTGATGTAAAAGTATTTAGTGCATACTATACTGTACATAGACAGACTTTTCAGTAAATCAACATTTCTTTATTAAAAATCCTTTTCTTAAATTGGTCTCATGTAATATTCTAACTTTGAGATACAGAATTTTAGGTTTTCACTAGCTGTAAGCCATAATCATCAAAATTAAAAGAAAGAAATGCTTGAAATATATAACTATGTGTAATGAATCTATAGTATAGAATATATAAGTTTCACTTTTTGAATTGAATTACTGAAATAAATGAAATTTTTGTTCTAATTTTTTGAGATGTGCCTGTATGTGTTTTCCTGTGCTATATCAGATTTTTTTGGGGCGCCTTGAGGTTTCTTCAGGGGTGCCTTGGCAAAATGCCTAAAAATTGATCAAAAATTGTATACAAACCAGCAGGTGGATCAAGCCTGCCTTTTAGCTACAGCCACAGGTTTTCATTGTGCACTGTTATGACTTTCTACACACTGGCATCCTAACAACAAATGACATCATCAGTTAATGGAGGGTAAAGGAGGATGTCTTTTGCCTCCACAGCATCCTTGTTTGACCCTCCTGTGTCCATCTACCTCATCACTGGGGTGACATTAGCTGATTGATTCAGAGAAATTGAGGGAGAAGAGAAACATTGGAATACTAGTCAGTACTTTGGAAGAATAAATCGTCTCTAACGTTGGGTGCCCTACGTGTGGATGTTGCTGCATTTTGTAAACCTATTAGAATAGTTTTTTACATTTTAGAATGGGGTGCCTCGAGACTGTCCATAATTTGAAAGGGTGCCCTGACTGAAAAAAGGTTGAGAAACACTGTGCTATATGCAGGGGCGTCAAACTCCATTTCATGGTGGACCGTGAACAATAAGATTGCCCTCAAAGGGCCGGTTGTATGTGAGGTGCACTACTTAGAGAGTGCAAGGTTCAGGAGTGTGCAATGTACAGAGTGCAGGGTTTAGGGGTGCGCTACGTACAAAGTGCAGGGTTCAGGGGTGCACTACGTACATCGTCCAGGGTTCAGGGGTGCACATACAGAGTACAGGATTCAGGGGTGCGCTACGTACAGAGTGCAGTGTTCAGGGGTGTACTATGCACAGAGTGCAGGTTTCAGGGGTGCGCTATGCACTGTTTGCAACCCGGAGGTTGCAAACCTGTGTACGAGGGCCACCACAAAAAAATGTGGGTTGCAAACCTGGGTGCGAGGGCCACATGAAAAGACCTGGAGGGACAGATTTGACCCGTGGGAGTTGTGTTTGACATACTGTATGTGGTATATGCAGTGTGACAGTCATCTAGTGGCTGCAGACTGGTATTACAGCCACTACATTTTCCCATGCTAGACGCACTGTGGTTGATTTACTAAAACAAATGCACACAGAATCCATCACCTTTGGCTCTCGCCCGCAGCTCTCTGCTCACCATTGTCACTTGTAAACACAGAAGCTTTCTGTGATACATCTTTCCTCTCGGCAGCTTTCACAGATTCCTGCCTGCCCTGCACTCACAGCTGCAGTGTGATCTCCGTCTGTGCCTGGGAGCAAAGATGGCAACCAATGATCAAGAGAAGAGGAGCCACCTACACTGCCGGGGGTTTACTAGAGCCAGGCAGGTAGGCGAGATGTGAGAAGTTTTTTTTTTCTTTGGGGGGAGATGAGGGCTGAAGAGGGAGACGTGTGCAGAGGTAAGGAGAGTGGTTCAGAGGTCAGAACTAGGGATCGACCGATTATCGGCAACACCGATATATCGGGGGCCGATATGCACTTTCCCAGATTTATCGGAATCAGCCCCTGAGGTTACCGATATTGTCGATATTTAGGGAAAGTGCATGTACCGGAGTTATGCCTGCAGCTAGAGGCATCACCCCGGTACTGGCGTCCATAGCCGACGGTCAGCTGTCTTGTAATGACAACCGATGCGGCTGAGAATCCAATCGGCTGTCATTACAAGGAGCGGGTGCAGAAGTTTCCCCATTCCCACTGCCTTCCATGGCTCGCCCGGGTCTCCCGTCCCACCTGGTGATCCAGGCATCCTACCTCCACGGCCGCATTCGGCTCTGATCGGGTCTCCATGTAAAAAACCCGGAAGTGATGTTATTACATCACTTCCGGGTACTCGGCGCCAAATTAAAAAAAGTGACAGCATTCAAAACAGCCAAACTTGGCGTTTTGAATGCTTTTCAGTGCCGAGGAGGGGTTTGGGGTCTTTTAGACCCCCAGATCCCTCCACTAGGAGTACCTGTGAAGAAAAAAAAAAAAAAAATGTTTTACATGTCCGAAAATATCGGCAGATATCGGCCGATACCGATATACGATGACCAAAATATCAGTGGGATGTGGACAGCCTATGAAAGAAAGTTGAACTCTGCACATTGTGCATAACACACCCCTAAAGACTCTGTATGTTGCACACCTCTGAACTCTGCACTCTGTACATAGCGTATCCTTGAACTCACGGTATGCACTCCCGGCATTAATTTACATTTTAAGATCCTCCCAATGTGCAATTTAGCCACACCCACTATTCAATGCGGTTCAGTGGGGGAGGGAGCCTAGTCGGGTTCCTGCACCTAATCTCTGAGAAAAGAGAGCCCTGGATAAATGTATATTTACTAAGGGGCACACCTCCATAGGGATTTGCTGAAGCATATTAAATATTCAGGCTTCCCAATTGACTCTTCAAACCTTCTATGTTCTGGAAGAATACAGGGGGAAACAATCACACCTGCAGCCTGTGAAACCCAGAACAGACCAAATAAATCAACAGCTGATGCAATGACTACAGAGGAGCCAAAATACATTTTCCTAGCATCCTATACTAGGAGGATGTTACAATACACTTTAACCTCTTGCCGACCACCCCACGTACATTTACTGCGGGGCGGTGGTTCCTGTGCGCAGAATCATGTACAGGTACGTGATTCTGCACTTCTGGGTGCGGTGGCACCGCCTAGGGACCCACTTCCGCTGTAATTGGACACAGCAAGAGCCAATTAGTCGGTCTGGTGGGAGCAATATCCCCACGGATCGTTTGAGGCACAGGCAGAACTGCGGTCTACCTATGAGAACAAGGCATATTGCCGTTCTGTGACAAGGGAAGGCAGTGATCTTGTGTTTCTGCTAAGCAGATACACGGAGTCTCTGCCTTCCCACAGTACAAGCACCTCCCACACAGTTAGCAAGCACTCCTTAGGAACACATTTAACCTTTTGATCGCCCCGATGTTAACCTGTTCCCAGTCAGTGTCATTAGGATGGTGACAGTGCATTTTTTTTAGCACTGATCACTGTATTAGGGTCACTGGTTCCAAAAAAAGTATCAAAAGTGTCAGTTAAGGCCCGTACACACGTACCGATCGTCGGCATACAAACGTCGGCGGACGAAAGATCTGCCGAATGAACGCTTGTTAGTATGATGCCTCCGACAGCCGTCAGCGCACATTCTGCCGACAAGAATCTGTCATGCAAACATTAAAATTTTTGTATGCCGACACCAGAGCGGCCGATTGTTCGCCAGTCAGTACAGAATTCGGCCGACAGACCGCAGATTTGCAAGACTGGGCATGCTCAGAAAAGAAAAAACACAGGGAAAGTTAACCATCACATGACATCACTTCTGCAGTCGGCCGTAGTCGGCGGACAAAATTCTTGTGCTGTCTTTGCACTTTTCAACAGACACGACAGCCTGGGGACAAAAGACGGCCGATCGTTCGCCGACGATCAGTACGTGTGTACGGGCCTTTAGTGTCCGCTTTATCTGCCGCAATATCGCAGTCCCACTATAAGTCGCTGATCGCCGCCATTGCTAATATTAAAATATTCCATGAAAACAGTATATGCCATCTTTTGTAGGCACAATCACTTTTGCACAAACCAATCAATATACATTTATTGGGATTTTTTTTACCAAAAATATGTAGCAGAATACATATAAGCCTAAATTGATGAAGAAATTTGATTTTTTTTTTAAATTGTTTAGTCTTTTTTTGTTTATAGCACAAAAAAAAAAAGACCACAGAGGTGATCAAATGCCACCAAAAGAAAACTCTATTTGTGGGAAAAATGGACATAGATTTTATTTGGGTGCAATGTCACACGACTGCGCAATTGTCAGTTAAAATAATGCATTGCCGTATCACAAAAAATGGCCTGGTCATGAAGGGGAGTAAACCTTCCAGAGCTGAAGTGGTGCCCTTCAGCCCTAATTTGAGAATGTTGAAACGTCTTTAAGGCCCCTTTCAAACTTGTAAGACCTGAAAGTCACCCGACTTTGATGCGACTTGAAGCAATGCCCGTGTAATCTTGTGGTCTATGGACCAAAGTAGTGCAGAGACGACTTTGAAGTCGCACAAATATGAATGGTACTAATTGGAAATCATTGGATACGCCTTGTCATGTGACTTTGCAGTCCCAAGTCGCACGACAAGTCGCATAAGTGTGAAAGGGGCCCAAAGGAACGCTGACTGAAGCTCTTCATCAGAATTCAGCAAGCCCCGGCTGGTACCCATGGGAAAGGGACAAATAAATCTATGATTGCAGGAATTCTGGCTAGTGCGAGAGAATAAGCAAAGACATTTCAATAAAAATTTGACAAACCAAATGGTAATCATAATATTATCCACTTGCCTACCAACTGCCCACAATGCACTGTAGGTACTCAAACGTCATTCCCTACTTCCTGGTTTAGGGCGATTGCATGCAGGAGCCCATCAGCAAGCCTGGCCAATGATTCACGGCCAGGTCCTGCTGATCATCTGTGCCTAATCGTAGCCCAGGGCCCTGTGTTGAAAAACAACACAGAGCTCTGTACAGAGGGAGAGATGTGTCAGTCTCCCTGCTTTGCAGGGATGACAATTTGAGAGTTTTAGTAGTAAAAGCAGAACACTGTACACATAGTTAGGCACACACTTAACCCCTTGATCGCCCTAGATATTAACCCCCTTCCCAGCCAGTGCCATTAGTACACTGACAGAGTATAGTATCATCACTGATCACTGTATTATTGTCACTGGTGATGTCAGTGACAGTTGGTCAGTTCTCCATATATATATATATATATATATATATATATATATATATATATATTTATAGATATACAGTATATAGATATAGATATATACAGTGCCTTGCGAAAGTATTTGGTCCCCTTGAACTTTGCGACCTTTTGCCACATTTCAGGCTTCAAACATAAAGATATAAAACTGTAATTTTTTGTGAAGAATCAACAACTTGACTTGGCCATTCTAACACCTGGATATGTTTATTTGTGAACCATTCCATTGTAGATTTTGCTTTATGTTTTGGATCATTGTCTTGTTGGAAGACAAATCTCGGTCCCAGTCTCAGGTCTTTTGCAGACTCCATCAGGTTTTCTTCCAGAATGGTCCTGTATTTGACTCCATCCATCTCCCCATCAATTTTAACCATCTTCCCTGTCCCTGCTGAAGAAAAGCAGGCCCAGAAATGGCTTTCTTCTTGCCACTCTTCCATAAAGGCCAGATTTGTGCAGTATACGATTGATTGTTGTCCTATGGACAGAGTCTCCCACCTCAGCTGTATATCTCTGCAGTTCATCCAGAGTGATCATGGGCCTCTTGGCTGCATCTCTGATCAGTCTTCTCCTTGTATGAGCTGAAAGTTTAGAGGGACGGCCAGGTCCTCATAGATTTGCAGTGGTCTGATACTCCTTCCATTTCAATATTATCGCTTGCACAGTGCTCCTTGGGATGTTTAAAGCTTGGGGAATCTTTTTGTATCCAAATCCGGCTTTAAACATCTCCACAACAGTATCTCAGACCTGCCTGGTGTGTTCCTTGTTCTTCATGATGCTCTCTGCACTTTAAACAGACCTCTGAGACTATCACAGTGCAGGTGCATTTATACGGAGACTTGATTACACACAGGTGGATTCTATTTATCATCATTAGTCATTTAGGTCAACATTGGATCATTCAGAGATCCTCACTGAACTTCTGGAGAGAGTTTGCTGCACTGAAAGTAAAGGGGCTGAATAATTTTGCACGCCCAATTTTTCAGTTTTTTATTTGTTAAAAAAGTTTAAAATATCCAATAAATTTCATTCCACTTCATGATTGTGTCCCACTTGTTGTTGATTCTTCACAAAAAATTACTGTTTTATATCTTTATATTTGAAGCCTGAAATGTGGCAAAAGGTCAAAAAGTTCAAGGGGGCCGAATACTTTCGCAAGGCACTGTATATATATATATATGTTTTATATGAGAAAGTAAAAAATATATATTTTTTTCAAAATGTTTGGTCTTTTTTCATTTATATTGCAAAAAAAAAAAAAAAACAGTGGTGATCAAATACCACCATAAAAAGCTCTATTTGTGTAAAAAAATAAAAAATTAAAAAAAAAAATGTCCTTTGGGTACAGTGTTGTATGACCGCGCAATTGCCAGTTAAAATAGCGCAGTGCCGAATAGCAAAAAATGGCCTGGGCATGGAGAGGGGTAAAATCTTCCGGAGCTGAAGTGGTTAAAGGGACTAAAATAAAAGAAAAGGAAGACACCGCCACACTAACGAAGTCCCATTATAAGTCACCAATCACCACGATTAGTAGTATAAAAGCAATACAAAATAAAAATTCCAGTATATATACCATAGTATGTAGGGGCTATATCTTTCACACAAACCAATCCATATACACTTATTGGGATTTTTTTTTTTTTATCAAAGACGTAGCAGAATACATTTTGGTCAAAATTTTGGATGAAATTAGATTTTTTTTAATATGTTTTATAGCAAAAAGTAAAAAATATATATTTTTTTCAAAATTTTTGGTCTTTTTTCATTTATATTGCAAAAAAATAAACCCAGTGGTGATCACATACCACCAAAAAAAAGCTCTATTTGTGTGAAAAAAAAAAAAAAAAAATTCCTTTGGTACAGTGTTGTATGACCGTGCAATTGCCAGTTAAAATAGCAAAGAAATGGCCTGGGAATGAAGGGGTGTAAAATCTTCTGGAGCTGGTTAAAGGGACTAAAACAATAGAAAAGGAAAACAATGCCTGCAATGAATTAACAATCTTTTGGAAAATCTTTCTCTGCAGAGGTCGTTTTCTGACAATTATTACCAGGAAACATACAAAATCACTATTTTAATGGTCTGTAACTTCTAGAGTTTCCTAAGTCTGGAACCTAGGGGTATTACCTATCATACACAAAATAACCTTGTTTTACAAGTCTACAGTGAACTGTAAAAAAATTCATACATAGTATATTATATATAAAAAAAGTTATATGCATAGCTCTGTCCTTGTTTAGATCTTTATTACCCAGAATTCAATAAAACACCATGGTAACAATATTCCATTAAAATCCAGATCTGCCCTGCAAAGTATTCATGTGTCATAACTAGAGTTGAGCAAACACCTGGATGTTCGGGTTCGGCAGGTTTGGCCGAACTTGAAAAAAAATGTCCGGGTTCGTGACCCGAACTTAACCCGAACTGTGTCCCGATCCCGAACCCCATTGAAGTCAATGGTGACCCGAACTTTTGAGCACTAAAATGGCTCTAAATAAAAAAATGGAAAGGGCTAGAGGGCTGCAAATGGCAGCAAAACCTTCTTAAGAGCATGGCAAGTGCTCTGCAAACAAATGTGGATAGGTAAATAACTTAAAATAACATAAAAAACCTAAAAATAAAAAATAATCATCTTGATCTCGAAGGACGAGGCCCATATGGAATAGGAGGTTGAGGTGGCAGTGGATGTGGTGGTGTAGGTGGAAGCAACGGTGGAGGAGGACGAGGTAGCCAACACTGGTTTTTGTTTTTAATTTTATTTCTTTTAAATTAGGGTACACCCCAAAAGAGTGAGAAAGATCAAAAATACAACAATGGCTGGGTAAGGCCGGTATACATGGCTATTCTGCACAAGGTTCGGACAAGTCCTGTGGGATCCATGCCTGGTTCATTTTAATGAATGTGAGCTTGTTCACATTGGCTCTGGACAGGCGGCTGCGCTTGTCTGTGATAACGCCCCCAGCCGTGCTAAATACACGTTCAGATAATACACTGGCTGCAGGGCAGGCCAGCACCTCCAAGGCGTAAAGGGAAAGCTCAGGCCATGTGCCCAACTTGGATACCCAGAAGTTGAAGGGGGCAGACCCATCATTCAATACGTGTATAGTACGTAAGAAACGGTAAGGAACTGTATATGGTACATGGTAAGGAATGGTGATGGCGGCGGGGGGGCTTTTTTCCCCCTTCTGGGTTGAGTCTGGCCTTGGAAAAGGTATGTGTCCCTGGTTGTGGGCCGGGCTCTCCCAAAGCTGTCTAAGTTCTGAGGCCTTCTGGTAGGGACGGGGCTGCACTGGTCTTGCCAGGGACCGGGATTCTGAAAAGCCTGTGGTGTATGTGCCCCTGGAGTGGCAGTCCAGGGGTGCCATAATTCACGATGGATGGCAACACTATGAGTATGGCACCAAGGACATTGCACTTCCTACACACGTTTTTCACACCTGCCTCTAGGGCTGGGCCTTTTGGTCAGGAGTCAGGACCAGAGGAATTTTTTATTCCTGGCTGAAGGGCCTACCATAGTATTGCAATGTGGCACTAATCTTGCATTTCTCCACTATCCCTTTCCTCACTTTTATGTGTTGTGTGTCTCACGTTTTGTGTTTTTTATTGTGGCGGTACACTTTATTTGGCACAGCGTGATTAGTAGGGTGTAGGTCCATGGGCCTGTCCCTGAAAGTCTTGGGAGGGGGTGGATATGGCCTTCGGGCTTGGTTCGCCCTCTCTCATGGGGTCTCTCTTCGGGAGAGCCCCACCTAGTACTTGGGGTGGTCTGTTTCAGCAGACCTCCTAAAGAACGGGGCTGCCTGGTTTCGGCCAGGTTAGCCAGTGTAAGTACCCCAGTCCCTGTCAGGAGCTTTGCGCCCCGGGGGATCAGGGTCAAGGACCATGTGTATACCCTGTGCACTTTTTTGTGTTTCACTTTTTTTTGGTGTGCACTTTTTTATTCACCCACCGGGTGATAGTCTGTTCACACACCCCAGGAGCTTAAAAAAAAAAAAAACAGCTGGTGGTCCTGGTTGTTGTGGCATGCTGACAAAGCTTTTCCACATTTCATACATGCTAACCCTGCCTTCTGAGGTGCTGGCAGTGCCCTGGCTGTGTTGGCGACCTCCTCCTCCTTCTCCTCTGCCTTCGCCTTGTGCTTCCACTGTGCTGTGCCCCCACTGTCTGGTGGGAATGCCACCAGCATCGCTTCTCGACCTTTTGGCTAAGATCAAGTGTAGTATCTGTTGTTATCTGTTATCTGGGTGCAACCCTGCTGTGAACATGGTTCCTCCTCCTCCATCTCCTCCTCCTCATCCTCCACCTCGTCATCCTCCAGAACTGTGCCCTGGCTGGACAATTGTGTACCTGACATTTGTGGGTGCAGGAACCCACCCTCGGAGCCACTTGTGAATGACTGCCCTGAAAGCCTTGGAAATTATCACTGCTCCGAATGCGGAGGCGGTAGAGGATGAGGATGAGGAAGCGGAGTAGGAGGAGTTAACAACAGGAGGCAAACTGAAGCGCCCTGTTATCCTCGGTGGTGGAAGGAGATGTGCCATACAAATTTAAAGGGTGTATCTCACAGTAACATAATCAGCAAACACTGCAAAACTATTAATTTTCCCCTAAATGGGTGTGTATTGAATAGCAGAATAGAACAACAGTATCTAAAAGGGTGTATCTCACACGTACAGATACAGATTAGGCCGCAATTTAATATTTTTTTCCTAAATGGGTTTTTATTGAAAAGCGGATTAGAACAACGGTATCCAACGGGTGTATCTCACAGTAAAATATGCAGACTAGGCCGCAATTTTTTTTTCCCTAAATGGGTGTTTATTGAATAGCGGAATAAAACATCAATATCCAAAGGGTATATCTCACAGTAACGTATGAATGAAAAAATTTTATTTTTCCCTTTAACCACTTCCCGCCCGCCCTATAGCCGATTGACGGTGGGAAAGTGGTTGCATTATCCTGACCGGACGTGATATGACGGTGGCAGGATAATGTGCTGTGCGCGACATACCGCATGTCCGATCTCGGTAAAGAGCCTACTGACGTAGGCTCTTTACCATGTGACCAGCTGTGTCCAATCACAGCTGGTCATATAGTACACAGAAAGAGCCGTTGATCGGCTTTCCTCAGTATGTGCCTGACAGGCACGAGTAAAGGAGAGCTGATCTGCGGCTCTCCCGACAGGGGGGGGGGGGTCTGCACTGGTAATCAAAGCATTGATTACCAATGCAGATCATTATGGGGGTGCCACTAGAACCACCAGGGATGCCCACCCATGACCCCAGGAATGCCCACCATGGCCACCAGGGATGGCAATCAGGGCCACATATCAGTGCCCATCAGTGCTGCCTATCAGTGCTGCATATTCGTGCCACCCCATCAGTGCCACCCCATCAGTGCCTCCTCATCAGTGCCTGTCAGTGCGGCCTCATCAGTGCTCACCAGTGCAGGAAAAAACGTATCTATTTACAAAATTGTATAACATAAACAAAAAACGTTTTTTTTTTCCAAACTTTTTTTATTTGTTTAGCAAAAAAGAAAAAACCTTGCAGCGATCAAATACCACCAAAAGAAAGCTCTATTTGTGGGAAAAAAATGACATAAATTTGGTTTAGGTACAGTGTTGCATGACCGCGCAATTGTCATTCAAAATGCAACAGCGCTAAAAGCTAAAAATTTGCCTGGGCAGGAAGGGGGTGAAAGTGCCCTGTATTGAAGTGGTTAATTGGTGATATAGAGCAGATTAGAACACAGCAGTGTCTAAAGGCTTTATCTCACAGTAACATATTGAGGAAAAAAAAAAAAAAAAAATGTTTCCCTTTAAACTGGTGATTTTTGAATAGCAGATTAGAACAGCAGTGTCTAAACGCTGTATGTCACAGTAAAATATGACATTTTTTTTTTTTTTTTTTTTAATCCAGATTAAGCAGACACATATGCACTGAGCTTGCATTACATGGCCGCTACACACCGCACGCAGCCCACCTAACAAGTTGGATACTGTTGTTGTTCTATTCCGCTATTGAATAAAAACCAATTTGAATGAAAAACTGAAAAATAATGATTTTTCCCTAAAAACTGAAAAATAATGATTTTTCCCTAAAAACTGAAAAATAAGGAACTGTTATGGTTGATCTGGTATGACCATAGACACACACGTTTTCAGCATGGCTCTTTATGACAGAGCAGATGGCAGAGAAGGAAGATGACAGCGAAATGAGGAGCTTTAAATACAGTAGAGGAACCACAGAGCCCAGCACAGCCCTGCTTTCCTATATATACTGTGTGCTGTAACTAGGATAGATTTACAAATCTTGCAGAGCAGAAGATATGTATGTCTGTAGAAAGAGGGTCTGTGGGTGTAACTACATTATTCCTCATTCTAAAATCATCATAATAGAGACTACTGTATTAATAATCTCAGAATTCTGACTTTCAAACTCAGAATTCTGTAAAAAAAAAAAAATTTTTTTTCAAACTCAGAAATCTTTGAAATTGTTTTTATGATGGCCCCATGGCTCTTCCATAGTTTTCAGCTGCATAAGAAGCTGAGGGAGAAGAAGCAGCAGTACACTGAGCTTCACAGTGAATGGCTGTGCAGTGGGGATGTGTCAGTACAAATCTGATCATTGGATGAGAGTATACTGAGTTCCCAGCAAAGCTAGAGAACTGACTACAATGTGCTCTCCTGCATAGTGTGGTACGTTTTTAAAAGGGAAAGCAGAGGGACTGGCAGGAACACCGAGGATTTCACTTAAGAAAGTGATATAAAGAGAGCAGGATACTTTCTTATACAAGTACATGTTACAACAGGCACATATCAGGAATATGAAGTGTTGGGGTAACTAACACATTAAATTACTTACTTTGAGTTCCATATGGCGTCACCAATGAGACAGCTACACAGTAGACCCCCCTGGGGGGGAGAGGAAATAGCAAATTCCACCGCTGCCTTGATTGCAGGTCTACCTGAAGAAAAACCCAAGCGATTCCCTTGTTAATATCATGCAGACAAATCACACCAAGTATGGTCAATAAAATTCAATCAAACCTTTCATCCAAATTATATTATTTGATATTTAAAAAAAAAATAAATAAGTATAAAAGTGCAAATATGGCAGTAAACTAAAAAAAAATAAATAAAAAAATGTTGGGATTAACTGGTCATCTTCTATGTAATAATTCTTAAAGGAGAAGTACAGCCAAAGCTCATTTGGTTGTACTTGTCCTGTGGGTCACCAGACTGTGGTTCATTCTGCATGCCTGGGACCTGTTTTTAGCAGACAGCAGGCTAAATCCCGCTTTCAGCTGACTTCACAGAGTCGGTCCAGGCTGGGGCAAGAAAGTCAGGATCCGCCCACATTTCTAGACCGGCATCAAGCTCAGCCTTCCAGCAAACCGCTGAGAGCCTGAGCCAGCCACTCCCGCCCTCTCCACAGACAGCGGTGACTGACAGTCTCTGGCTCTCCACTTAGGGAGCTCCAAGAACCGAGCGATCGGCAGTATTTGATTGCTGGTTTTCAGTCTTAAATGGGGTACACACTATAAGAAAATTGGGCGAATGTTTGTTAGAATTTCCTAATTTCACAGCAAATCGAAACCGCTGAACGAAAATTCATACTAAAATTCTCGTACGACAAAGGCTTTTTTTGTTGTTGTTGTTTATTGTTTCTGATCATGCCCAGTCTTTCTTTTCTGATTTTTCTTGTAAACGGTACACATTACCCATAGGAGAAAAGTTTTGGAGTTTGTCCCTTCGGGAATTTTCATACGAAAAGTCGGAATTGGCTGTTGAAAGTTGTGTACACACTATACGAAAATCGTACAAAAGTTCTTTGGTCGAAAATTCTCACCCGATTTTTCTATAGTGTGTATGAGCCTTTAGAGCCTGCGGGGGACAGATACAGCATCGGATCTGACAAAAAATAAAACCCATACTTCCCTTTTAATGATCCACATAAATCCGTTTCCAGGGTTTCTCCTTTGTGTAGTACATTGTGCTAAAAAGTGTCCCTCTTTCCCATCTCAGATAGCTGTGAGGTATGAAATTGGGAAAATTGAGACCATAGACACATAAAGAAATTGAAAAAGATATTCCTTCGCTAAATGAACTCCAGCATGTAGGACCGTATGAGCCCATAAAACCCTACAGGACAATCCCAACTGCTCTTCATTTACATTTGCTTTTAGTTTTAAAAAGGAATTTTCTGCTGGTGGATAGCTGTCAGGACACACCTAGGCTTGCTAGATAACAGCCAAGGACAGCAAGAAATATATCTCCAGCTATATCCAGCCACAGGTTAGTCTGGTTCTGCCACACACTGAAGGACACTCCGAGTGAGTAGAAGTGTCATTGGTAGATGGATGATGGAGCAATATCTACTGTACATATTGATGTCGGTGATCCTTTCCTCGTCTGCTTCTACTGATTCTTCAGGTAGGTAATATGCTACAATTTTATACATTTCCCTTTCTTTTATAGCAAAAGTTTGAGGGCCTTTTACCCGCTTCAATACTGGGCACTTTTACCACCCCTTCTTGCCCAGGCCAATTTTCAGTTGTCAACGCTGTCACACTTTAAATGACAATCATGCAACACTGTACCCATATAAAAATGTTATTTTTCTTTTCACACAAATAGAGCTTTCTTTTGGTGGTATAAAATCACCACTTGGTTTTTTAATTTTTGCTAAATAAATCAAAAAAGACCAAACATTTTGAAAAAAATTTGTTTTTCTTAGTTTCTTTTATAAAATTTTGTAAATAAATAATCTTTCTTCATAAAATTTAGGCCAACATGTATTCTGCTAATTTTTTTTTTTTTTTTTGTGAAAACAACCCAAATCAATGTTTATTATTTAGTCTGTAGGAAGGTTGTACAGTCCAGAAACTATGATATATATCTGAAAATTGATCATTCCTGATGTACTCTCATTTCTTGAGGCCCGAAAACACCAGGACAGTACAGATATCCCGCAAAGTAGAAAGTCCAAAGTATTTAGTAAGAGGCATGGCAATCTGTATTTTTTGATCACAATTTTCTGGGAAAAAAAGAGATTAAAAAAAAAAAAAAAATGTCTTTTTACATACTGTCACCAGTGCAGTACAATGTTATCATACAACTTGTGATGCAGTGATCAGGGACATTGGGGTAAATTCACTAAAGTTTACCACATGCAATAACATCATTATGTAGCTCGTTTGCATGAATTATTGCATGCAGTAAAAAAATATGATTATGTATTATTTAACGCAAAATGAAAAATGTGCCAGTAAATATCACAAAAAAATCATGCAGTAAGCTGCTACGTCCAATTCACAAACAGAACAGAAAGTAAAAAACGAAAAAAAGAGCAATATTTATCACCAGGATTTTGCTGGCAGTATCATATGCAGTATTGATCAGATGCAGCGCGAGGGTCCCCCCCCCCCCAATAGCTGGTTGTTAAGAAGCAAGCCAGGAAGCCCACCGCCATGTCCTTTTACAACGGATGACTCATCAGATGTCAGCGGGATACCCGCTGACAGCTTAATGTAAAAAAACATGCTGCTATTAAAAATTATTTAAAAAACAGAATGGGAGCCCCCCCCCAATTCTTACCAGGCCCTTTGGAACCCTTACCAAAATGTAAAAAAACACTGTGGGTGCCCTCCAAAATCCATACCAGGCCCTTATCTGAGCATGCAACCTGGTAGGCCAGGAAGGGGGGGATGAGTGAGTGCCCCCCTTCCTGAACCATACCAGGCCACATGCCCTTAACAAGGGGGTGGGGTGCTTTAGGATAGGGGCTCTGCCTCCCCCCAAAGCATCTTGTCCCCATGTTGATGGGGATAAGGGCCTCTTCCCCACAACCCTGGCCAGTGGCTGTAGGGTGTCTGCGAGCGGGGGGCTTATTGGAATCTGGCTTACCGCCTATGTGAATGGGTATATTCATTCACCAAAAAAGTGTGAAAAGTAAATAAAAACACAACACAGATTTGTTTGACAATCCTTTATTAAGAAAAATATTTTTCCCCGGTGTAGATATATCGTCTCAATCATGCCGCCCACTGCCATCGCCGACCCGAAAAGAAACCCCTCTGGTCCAGACGTCTGGCAGCTCTTAAATAACTAAGGGGCATGACCACCTGACAATGTCACTGGATGACCCTGCCCCCTTGTGACATCACAATTTCATAGATCGCAGCGATCTAACCCGGAAGTGGGAGCGGGTACCTGGTTTTGACAGGTATCCGCTCCCCCCTGAAAGTGCCAAATGTGGCAGCGAGGGAAGCAAACAAGTGGTGTTTCCCCTTTTGGGTGGAGCTCCACTTTAAGTAATTAGAGACAATAAAAGTAATTATCCACTTGCCATCTAAGACAATTCTGACACTTCTCTTTCTACATGTAAAAACCATAATTTTTTTGCTACAACATTACGCAGAACCCCCAAACATTATATATATATATATATATATATATATATATATATATATAAAATAGATATGGTGTAGCGCTTGTAACGGTAAAGTGAACTGCACAGTCCAGAAAAATGTTCACATATATCAAACAGTTGGAATAAACAAAGTCCTTCCGAAAATGTGATCCCAGAATGAAAATATCAGACACTCCAAGCTCCAAAAGCCCAGTGTAGAGAAACCGCCACCAAAAGATGAGATTGGCCCCTTACCACAATACGATGATCCCCATTACAGGGATCGTATCCAGCCTGTGTGTCGGATCAGAAGACTCATACAGGTTCTATACCGGCTCCTTGTATCTCTCACATCAGCTCCACTCGAAATACATGTATTTATAAAGAAAGGGGAACAACTCCCATAGTGAAGTATAGTCACTGACTTTTAATATAGTAAAAGAACAAAGAGTGGCAACTCACATTTAAACAGAGACAAAAACAAGAACTCAGAGCATTCCCGGGACTTAGTTTCCAACCAAGAAAATGGCCGCCATGTCCCCTCGTTGGTCACAGCTTGACGTGCCACAGGCTTCTCCTACGCGTTTCGTCAGTAGATGACGTTGTCAGGGGGTGTGGCCTGCTGCAATCCATCTTCATTTATACGCTGGACGAGGCGGAAAGGCGGGACATCGTACTACTGACCCGGAACCCGGAAGTCAGACACATGCGTGTCAACCACCGTTGGAATTTAACATTATGTGTATACATTAGTCTCCCTAATAAGGATTGAGGCCTTGTATTTAATGAATTATCAGGATATGATTTTATTTGGTCATTATGATTTTTCCAGGAATCTGATTGTTTGGTCGTGAATGACCCGCTATCAGGATTTGATTAATGTCCTGTTCCGGGTGCTGGCACGCAAGTGATGGGCATCCGATTCCGGAATATTTTGATCCTGACCCGCTCGTTCCGGTGGTTGACACACATGTGTCTGACTTCCGGGTTCCGGGTCAGTAGTACGATGTCCCGCCTTTCCGCCTCGTCCAGCGTATAAATGAAGATGGATTGCAGCAGGCCACACCCCCTGACGACGTCATCTACTGACGAAACGCATAGGAGGATCCTGCGGCACGTCACGCTGTGACCAACGAGGGGACGCGGCGGCCATTTTCTTGGTTGGAAACTAAGTCCCGGGAATGCTCTGAGACACACACGTTGTTTTTGTCTCTGTTTAAATGTGAGTTGCCACTCTTTGTTCTTTTACTATATTAAAAGTCAGTGACTATACTTCACTATGGGAGTTGTTCCCCTTTCTTTATACATACATGTATTTCGAGTGGAGCTGATGTGAGAGATACAAGGAGCCGGTATAGAACCTGTATGAGTCTTCTGATCCGACACACAGGCTGGATACGATCCCTGTAATGGGGATCATCGTATTGTGGTAAGGGGCCAATCTCATCTTTTGGTGGCGGTTTCTCTACACTGGGCTTTTGGAGCTTGGAGTGTCTGATATTTTCATTCTGGGATCACATTTTCGGAAGGACTTTGTTTATTCCAACTTTTTGATATATGTGAACATTTTTCTGGACTGTGCAGTTCACTTTACCGTTACAAGCGCTACACCATATCTATTTTATGGCATTTTTGCGATCTGGTGTTTCTAATTCAGGGTCAGGTGTTGGCAGCTGTATCAAGTCTTTTAGACTTATTTTATTTAATGATTTTAACTAATGTATTTATTTGATGCTTTGAGCGCAGCAATACCCCCATTTTCCATATATATATATATATATATATATATATACTGTATATATTGTAGCAGAGACCCTAGGGAATAAAATGGCGGTCGTTGCACTGTATTTGCGCAGCAATTTTCTAAATACATCTGTTTGGGAAAAAATACACTTTAATGAATTCTAATGTAAGAAAACACAATAGATAAAACATTTTTTTTTGTAAAATATAAAAGATGATGTTACGCCAAGTAAAGAGATACCAAATGTTTGCAATCAGTTCAGTCACACTTTAAAATTGCGCACACTCATGTAATGACGCCAAACTACAGTACTTAAAAATCTCCATAGGCATTGTTTTAAATTTTTTTACAGGCTATCATTTTAGAGTTACAGAATAGGTCTCGTGTTAAAAATATTGCTCTCACTCTAATGATTGCAGCGATATCTCACATGTGTGGTTTGAATACCATTTACATATGTGGGTGTGACCTACTTATGCTTTCGAAAAGAATATACTCCGCACTAAGGAAAGGGTAAAATGATAATAGTAGGCTATAGCCTCCCTTAACTATAACTTATGCTTTCCCTTCTGCATTTTTTTTATTCAGTTTTTTGTTTTTTTTTACACTTCCCCTTTAATTTATTTTCTTGATCACTTTTATTCCTATTACAAGGAATGTAAACATTCCTTGTAATAGGAATAGGGCATGACAGGTCCTCTTTATGGAGAGATCTGGGGTCTATAAGTCCCCACATCTCTCTTCTATGCTGGAAAGCCTGAGATCACAAAAAAAAATAGATCTCAGGCTTTCAAGCAAAAAACAGCAGTGGCATCTGCAGGCACCAGAAGTGACATCATGACTTTTCTTTCATCCTCTGACGGTCATAGAGAGATGCGGGGACCAAACTATGGTAAACTACATTAAACCACCACTTGATTCATTCTCTGACTCCCCAATCACACAGGAGAGCCTGTAAAAGCAATCAAGCAGCTAAACAGCCGCTATGATGGCTTTTGCATTGCAGGAAATTGCCTGCTGAAAAAAAAAAAAAGATATCTGGATGTTGCCTGTAGCTGCAAGCATCATCCAGATATCTCCACATCAAGTCCCCAACGTCATATGACGTTAACCCGGGGAAAGTGGTTAAAATTACGGTCAATGAGTATTTCAAATTGCAAATAAATTGCATACTAGCTTTACAGTAACAATTCACTTTGTATAAACCAAAAAAAAAAAAAAATGGGGGGAAGGTGAATCATGCGCAAACTGTTCACCGGGAGGCATTTGTAGATTAAGTGTGAGGATGGGGTCTGCTGTACAGAGAAAAGCCAGGAAGAACATATTTACTAAGGCTCCCCAAGCCAGGGTTTTGAAAGAAAAGAAAGAGTGAAGAAAGTGGAATTATATAGAAAGGAGAAGAGAAGTACAAGAGGAGGACATTGGGGACACCCTGATCAGAAGATGTGGCAATGGACTTCTATGGAGAAAACAAATGGCTGCTTCCCAGCTTTTGCAATAGTTGTTCCACCGCGAGTAAAACATATGTTGCCAATTTAAGATGGGATTTCGTGAGACCTGGAAGTTTCAAATGTAATAGAAAAATAGGCCAAAGGTCTGTAGGGAAGGGGCAGGCTCCTGTAGTATTGTTGGCCTGTAATAATTGATCTGTACATACATTTAGCGCCTTTGTGTTCAAAACAAAATGGCCACTGGAAGCTGACCCATGTTAAGGGAAAGGTCCACCAAAACTTGAGTAAATTACCCAACAGCTTCTAAAACTTCTCTGAGACGTTGGTAGTGAGAGAACTTCTCATTGATGTTTATTTAAAAGGAATAAACAGAAAATTCAGCAGAGAAATCTTGGCTACACTGATTACCTAAGTATGTCTATTTAATAATTTTTCAAACCTGGTCCTTATGGAACAATAATAATACTACAGGTATTTTCTTTATGCAGGACATTCCCAGAACATAACTTATCTTAGCAGTAGCAGCAGTGGGAACAGTGACACCAATTTCAGTGGCAGTAGAAGCTTCACTGGAGCAATAACCGGCATATGTATGGCCATCGTCGTGTTGGTGGTTCTCCTAGTATTTACTTCTATATGGCGGACAAAGAAGAGAAGACCCTGATGTGTCGCACTCGTACAAAACTATTCTCATCCACTTTTCATTAGCAACAGGAAATGGCAGAAGAATCCAAGAGTGTTGATTTTTTTTTTAAACTTTTGTAACCATGTACCATCATTAAAACCTTGGCCAAGTCTTTGTTCCAAGTAATAATTCAGTTCCTTATTTGAATTTACCAGAGACTTATGCCACCTATCTGTGCTATGGCAAATTCATGTTTTATCTATTCCTGCAAATGCTTCTGCTGGTATTTCGGTATCCTCTCTTTTATTTTTCCCCTTGGCATGGTTCAGATCTGATGTCATGCACACTTCCTTCCCAGAAGCCCAGAATCTTATCCTCCAAACTAGCCAGCAGGGCACAATGTGTAGTAGGGATGGACCAAGGCAGCCTTCATAAGCTACAACCAATATTTGCATAATAGAGCACCCTGGGTTTGGAAGACAAATGTTTTTTATTGGTAATATGTATCATTCACATTTACTACTGGAGGTTGATGTGCCATAATTCAACTGGGATTCATTTAGTTGTAGTTCTGTGTTCCAATATACTGCAAATTTGAGGGCTGTACTGAACTTAATGCAAAAGTGGGCATAACTTTTTTATAAACTTACATAGGTTGTTCAAATTTAAAGGATTTGAAAAGTCTGAAGGTTTTGATCTTAATGCATTCTTTGCATTAAGATAAAAAACCCTTCTGGGTGTAACAGTCTCCCAAGCACCCCCTAATACTTACTTGAGCCCCATCTCTGTCCAGCGATGTCCACAAGTCCCTTAGCCATCTGGGACTCTCTCTGCTGTTTGATTGAGACACAGCCCCGGTGCCATTGGCTCCCGTGGCTGTCACTCAAAGTCAGTTAGCCAATTAGGAGAAAGAAGAGGTGGGGCCGAATGGCAGCTCCATGTCTGAATGGACACACGGAGCTGCAGCTCAGCTCGGGTGGCCCCATAGCAAGCTGCTTGCTATGGGTGCACTCGACAGGAGGGAGGGGCTAAGAGCAGCAACGCGACCCGAGAAGAGGAGGATCCAGGCTGCTCTGTGCAAAACCAACTGTACAGAGGAGGTAAGTATAACATGTTTGTTTTTTTTCAAACAAGACTTTACAATCACTTTAACATGTTGGTAGAGTAACTCTTCCTCTTTAGTAGGTCAACTTCTTAATTTTAATTGCAGGTAAATATTGGATTCCAAGCAGAAGCAATGTGCCATCATTAAGTTCTTGATGAAGGAGGGGTGCAGGCTGTCCAGCATCCACAGGAGAATACATTTTGTTTATGGATAGGGATGAGCTGTGAGTCGAACATTGGCTGTTCGCTCGTTCGTCAAATGAAAAACAAATGAGCTTCTTTGTGGGAACCTCAAGTTCCCACATTATCATGGATCACATTCACATATCATTATCACCTTTTAAATTCACATAAATCCCTTGCTGGCTGGGGGATTCGAACCCACAACCCTCTCATTGCAAGTCTTGTATTCTACCACCTACGCCACTATTAAGCCTGCTTATGCTAAACACACTCTCCCTAATTTTTATCTCATCCACTGTGTGTAGGGTGAGATAGGAGTTAGTTAGTTAGGCAGGGAAAGTGTGTTCAGCCTGAGCGTACTTGACGGTGGTGTAGCTGGTAGAATACCAAACCTGCAATTGTGAGGTTGTGAGTTTGAATCCCTTGGCCAGAGGGTGATTTACAAGTGGAATTCTATAATTAATAATACATTGCTGGCAGGGAAAGAGATTTTTACTTTTTACAGTTTGTTGAGATTAGATAGTGCAGTATATACCACAAAGTTTTATAGATATAGGCACTTCAGTTTATATCAGTTTATGTCAGTATTGCTGAAGAAAATGGCGTGGGATTCCCCCCCCCCCCCCCCAGTCTATACCAGGCCCCTGGGCATCCAACGCTTCCCTATTCCCTATCCACGTTTATCCCCTAAGTAAACAAAACAAAACCAAAACCCCTAGACTGTTTTTTGGAGCCATTTGAAGTGGGTGGAAGATTCCTGTTGCCTTGCTCTGGGTGCTGTGTGGGGGAAAAGGTCCTAAATCTAGAGGTTCCTATGGGTGTGAACGCTACAATTCTGTAGCCTTGTGGATGCTAAACAAAAAAAGTTATACATTGATTTGCATTTTAATTAGTGAAATAAGTATTTGATCCCTTTGCAAAACATAACTTAGTACTGGTGGCAAAACCCTTGTTGGCAATCACAGAGGTCAGACATTTCTTGTAGTTGGCCACCTGGTTTGCATACATCTAAGGAGGGATTTTGTTCCACTCCTCTTTGCAGATCCTCTCCAAGTCATAACAGTTTGGAGGCTGACATTTGGTAGCTCGAACCTTCAGCTGAGCTCCCTCCACATATTTTCTATGGGATAAAGGCAGTGTTGGGGGTAACTAGTTACAAAGTAACTAATTACAGTAACTACATTACTTTTTTTGGTAACTAAGTAAAGTAACTAGTTACAATACTAATATTGGTAACTACACTACTTTACTAGACTATAGGAACGCGCTTTCCTGCGTTACCCAAGCTGTGCGATACAATAGTTATTTCGAAGAATAGAGAGGGATGAAGTTTATGACTTTTTGTTGCACTTTATGTTTTATTCTGTTTTTTCAGGTTTTGTTCTCATGTTTCCCAAAGCCTGTGTTTATACAATTAATTCTATGCAGAAAGAGTGTCATGTATCTTCTTCTACACGGTCAATTAAGAAAGAGGAAAGTAAAGTAATAAGTAGTGAAGTTACTTTTCAAATGCAGTAACTAGTAAAGTAATCTCGTTACAATTTACAGAAGTAACTAGTAACTAGTTAAATTTTTTGAGTAACTACCCCAACACTGGATAAAGGTATGGTGACTGGCTAGGCCACTTATTATGGATATAAATAGAATGGTGATTGGCACTCCATCCTCATGACAGAGAGTCAATACCAGCTTCTTTAAAAGGGACATGCACAATGACAAATCAGGGCACTAATTATCAGTGTCCTGATTATCAGTGTAGTCCCAACAGTGCCCACCAGTGCTGTCAATGTGAGCCCACTAGTGCTGCCAATGTGTGCCCACCAGTGCTGCCAATCAGTGCCCATTAGTGCCTCCTCATAAATGTCACCTATCAGTGCCACCTTCCAGTGCCCATCAGTGCTACCTATCAGTGCCAATCAGTGCCACCCATCAGTGCAGTCTATCAGTGCCACCCATTAGTACCACACATCAGTGTCCATCAGTGCTGCTTACCACTGCCCATCACTGCCACCTATCAGTGCCTGCCAGTGCTGTGTATCAATGCAGCCTCATCATTGCCCACCAGTGCCACCTCATCAGTGCCTACCAGTGCCACCTCATCAGTGCCTATCAGTACAGCTGATCAGTGTCTATCAATGCCCATCAGTGCCACCTATCAGTACCCATCAGTGCCACCCATCCATGCTGCCTCATCAGCTCACATCAGTGAAGGATAAAAATTACCTGTTTCCAAAATTTTCTAACAAACTATAAAAAGTTTATTTTTTTTTAAATATTTGGTTGCTATTGTTTGTTTAGGCTAAAAAAGTAAAAACCCCAGTGGTGATTAAATACCACCAAAAGAGACCTGGACGAGGATGCATGGAGCGATGCCCTGGATACTTGTAGACAAGTGTCCCCAAAACTGTCTGATAGACTTACCCAGGTTTACATAGTGCATAGGGCATATTTGACACCTGAGAGATTGGCTAAATTTGACACATCACGTAGTCCCCAATGCTCTAGATGTCAGGAATCAGTTGGTACTTTTGGTCATTTGATATGGCATTGCCCCCGCATTCATGGATTCTGGGAACAGGTCGTCCGGTTCTTGCATGACTGGATGGGCTCACCGGTGTCCCTGGATCCAGCCCTGTGCCTGTTGGGTGTATTTCCCGACTCCGACTTTGACAAACATACGTCAATTTATGCATGAAACACTGTTCGGGCCAGAAAGGTTATAGCTAGGTGCTGGATTCAGGCTGCACCTCCAACAATGGCTATGTGTATTGCTGAAATCAATAATACCCTCTCCTATAAAAAACTAATGTAAACTAATAGGGGGTGCCCACGCAAGTTTGATAAAATCTGGGATAGATGGGTACAGTCGGCTTCAATCTGCACCGCCTAATACTGAAACTGGAAAGGTTTGAGGGTTCCCTTCTCTTTTGTGTTTGCCTCGACATCATATTCATTTCCATTAGTAAAATGCTAGGACTACCAATCTGTTTGTGCTCTCACAATGTGATGAGATCTATCAGAAAATAATTTCATACGGAAAAGATTTCTTTACAACTGTTTTTTTTTCCACTTTTTTTCTTTGCTTGTTATTTTGTTTGCTGTTTTGCCTTCTACTACCCCGTTTATTGGGTATTGCCTTTTGTATACTTGAATTGTCTATCTGTATACTCTGTTGTGTAAATCACTCAATAAAGTTTATTTTCAATTTAAAAAAAATACCACCAAAAGAAAGCTCTATTTGTGTGAAAAAAATGTTAAAAATATCATATGGGTACAGTGTTGCATGACCGCGCAACTGTCATTCAGCGTGACAGAGCTGAAAGCTGAAATTTGGCCTGGGCAGGAAGGGGGTAAAAGTGCACCGTAGGCAAGTAGTTAATTCTCTTTGCTAGGAGGTTGGTTGGGGGGGGGGATTGGAAATCTGTGTTTCCCATAATTAACGCTGTCTGTACTGAGCAGGCTGATATCATCTCATCAGTTATACTAGATTTAAACAATGATGAAAAAGGAGGAAGTATTCAGCGCTAGATCAATAACAATTCCCTATAGAATGGCAGCAGCTGAACACTAAAAAGGCCAAACCAGGAACCTCAACAGTAGTAATAACAAGAAAAGTAGTGCAGCGCTAAACTAAACAATAATACTAAAATAATAATAATAAATAGAATGCATCAAAAATCAAAGAAAAGTCCATAGGTGAGCAAGTAAGTCATCACAGAAAAGCCTTCAGTGAAGATGGATGAATAATACAGGCGATCCGAGTGTATCAGCCCATCCACCAAGAGAACATACTGCCTCTCACCTCCACTTATCGACCACTAAGGGTCACCAGGACACCATAATATCAATAACAGCAATCCTCCCACTGCTCCACTCCACTAAGCCAGAAGATAATGCTGATGGACACAGGCTTCTCACAGGACTCACAGCTCAGTCAGTTCATCCGGTGTCATATAAATAACGACAGATCTAATGCTCTCTGTCTAAAACTCATTTATTAATATAAAGGCAGATAAAAGTACTCACAAGCACGGCACTGTCACAGTGCCTATTGCAGACATATTAAGAGAAGCCGATCATGCCGGGCGGCCGCGGGTGACGTCAGGCTGACGAAGTCACGCCCACTGATGTAACGCGTATGGGGAGGAGGAGCCTGACGGTAACCTAGATAGAACCTCGCTACTGAAAGATAAAATAAGAAACAATACGGATCATAATTTAGCCTTCTTTACACAATATGATAGGAATTATAAAGACTTGGAAAAAATTATAAGACAGCATTGGCCCATACCATTCGGAGACAAAGTGCTCAAAAATATTTTACCCCCTAAATCTCAGTTTGTGTATCGTAGAGCCCCAAATTTGAGGGACAAAATAGTACAAAACATTCGAGACCCCCCTAATCCTATGGTTACCTTCTTTGACCACCAAGGTTTTTATTAATGTGGCAGATGTAAGCCTTGCAAGACAGTGAAGGATAGAAAAAGGAAAATATTGCAATTTAAATCCAACACCACTTTAAAGGAATACAAAATAAAACAACAAATTACTTGCCAGAGCACACATGTGACGTATCTGCTTACATGTCCATGCGGCCTACAATATGTAGGCCACACTACACGTAAATTAACAATAAGGGTAGGAGAACATTTGAATAATATTAAGACAGGGTTCAGAAAACATAGTGTTTCTAATCATTTTAGAATAAACATAATAGGAACCCTAATCTCCTTTCTTTCTGTGGGATAGATAGAATTAATAATGATTGGCGAGGGAAGGACATTCGCAAAGCTGTCTCACAGAATGAGACCTTTATGAGTTGGGTGAGCTCCAGTCGCAAGGAATGAATATTGATGTAGATATAAATTGCTTTATTTCAAATTTTTAAAGTGGTCATTTTTAAAGTTATCATTGTAACGGAAACACTTCCCTGTCCTATCTTAATATTTAATAATATTTTTAGGATACATGCATATTAAATATGATTTTTAGATGTTTATTTTAGGCTTATATTTAATTAATATGAATTTTTGATATTAAATTAATTAAGAAACATACAAACGAATATTATCTTTTAGATGATTAAATTAGGCATATTCAATTTTAGCAAATAGCTGGTGATGGGCGTCACGTTGTAAACGGAAGAATAAAATATGATAAACATGTATATATAATAAAATTGGCATTTATATATACACAACCCATATTGCCATATGTATTTTTAATGTATTTATATACATATACATAATCCATATATTTTTTTTTCATTTTTTATATCTTTATTAAAGGTATCATAAATATTTGCACGTCTCGTTTTTCACAAAAATCTATTAATATAGACATTCAGGTTAAACAATATACACAGAAAATATCCTCTCCCTTTCTTCTCAGATAAACATTATAGTATAATTTCTGTTTCTCAGTCCTGGGATAATGAATACCTTTTACCTTCACCCATATTTTCCATTTACCTCCTATAAACTCACAAAACAATCAAACAAACAAGACAAACAGAAAAAAAAAAAAAAAACACCCCAATGGCACTGTCTATCCACTTAAAGCTCTTATCCCATAAGGTTCCTTCCCTCTTCCGAGAGAATTAACATGTTCCATCCTTCCCAGGTTTTGAACCTACAAACTAATATTGTCTTTTAGATGATTAATTTAGGTATATTCAATTTTAGCAAATAGCTGGTGATGGGCATCACGTTATAAACGGAAGAATAAAATATGATAAACATCTATATATAATAAAATTGGCATTTATATATACACAACCAATATTGCCATATGTATTTTTAATGTATTTATATACATATACATAATCCATATATTTAAGTTATTTTTAATGTATTTAAAAAATGCCATTTAGGTATTTAAATATTAATATTTTATGTCTAGTGGGATGTTACCTTGATAGAATATTCATATATATTTATTCCATAATAAGTAAGATGAAGGAATACATTAGATAGGATAACTGATTCCACTATTAGATATGCTGCCCCCAAATTGGTTTTGCATATAATCGAGTATTCCCCCATAATTGATGAATGAAGCGTTAATATAAACTGTATGAACTGTACATGTAGCAGCATAACAGCTGCATGATGCCCTTGGGGCTATTTTAATGTGTTTATGTTTTAAATAAAATTGGATTATTTTTAACTAAATACTACACTATGAGGAGTACCTCTGTTTCTATTCTACTCTGAGATGCACAGGAGACCCTGACATTAAGGAGATTGGATACAAGTGTACCCTCAGGCTGGATATAATTTAAACGCTACATGATCCTTGTTATTGTAAGGTAACAGGGATCCACAAATTCTGATAAGCCTTTACCCCTACCACACTTTATAGGTGTTTGGAGACACCCACCACCACTAACTCCCTGCATGATTGGGATACATCATATGGATGCTGTTGGCTGAAGTACACAGTTTGTGGATTTCTGTATTGGACATTTTTTGGGTTGCACAGAGCACTTATGCACTTTTATTTATATATTGCACTATAATTTATATATATTATACACAATTTATTATTTCACCTTTAATATAATTGTATGCACAAGAATATTTACATGAGATATATAGTAATATATAGACACGTATACACTTTTAAAGGAATATCGCGCTGCTAGGATTGTAGATTTTTATCTTCAAGTTATAAGTTATGCATGGGGGGGCCAGGATATGGGGGCTTCCAGATTCCGATAAGCCTCCCCCCGTGAACCCCCACAACCACAGCCCATGTCTGTCAGGAAGAGACCCCTGTTACCATCAACATGGGGCACCCACCCCCCGGTGTTGAGGGCATATGGCCTAGAATGGTTCAGGAGGGGAGAGGGGGCTTACTCGCCCCCACCCCCATCCTGGCCAGCCAGGCTGTGTGCTCAGATAAGGGCCTGGTATGGATTTTAAGGGGAACCCCACACCATTTTTATTTTTTATTTTGGTGCACCATTTTTTTCAGCAATACTGACATAAACTGATATAAACTGAAGTGCCTATATACTGTATATATATATATATATATATATATATATATATATACATATATATATATATATAAACTCTGTGGTATACACTGCACTATCTGATCTCAACAAACTGTAAAAAGCAAAAATCTCTCTCCCTGCCAGCAATGTATTATTAACTATAGAATTCCACTTGTAAATCACCTGCTGGCCAAGGGGTATTCAAACCCACAACCATGCAATTGCAAGCCTGGTATTCTACCAGCTACGCCTCTGTCAAGCACGCTTAGGCTAAGCACACTCTCCCTGCCTAACAAACTAACTCCTATTTCACCCCTACACACAGTGGATGAGATAAAAGTTAGAGAGAGTGTGTTCAGCTTAAGCAGGCTTAACGGTGGCATAGGTGGTAGAATACCAGGCTTGCAATTGAGATGGCTGTGGTATTCTACCAGCTACACCATTGTCAAACACACTTAGGCTGAACACACTCTCCCTGCCTAACTAACTAACTCTTATCTCACCCTACACACAGTGGATGAGATAAAAGTTAGGGAGAGTGTGTTCAACTTAAGCAGGCTTAACGGTGGCGTAGGTGGTAGAATACCAGGCTTTCAATTGAGATGGCCAGCAGGTGATTTATTGGAATCAGAGGTCAGAGTCCATGATAATGCGGGAACTCGAAGTTCCCGCGAAAAAGCCCATTTGTTCATCATTCGAGGAACGAGCGAACCTTGTGTTCAAGTCGAGGGGTGGAAGTGAGATATGGACAGCCTATGAAAGAGAGTTGAACCCTGCGCACTGTGCATAACACACCCCTAAACCTTACACTCTGTATGTAGCACACCCCTGAACTCTGCACTCTGTGCATAGCATATCCTTGAACTCACGGTATGCACTCCCGGCATTAATAGACATTTTAAGATCCTCCCAAACTGCAATTTGGTCACACCCACTATTCAATGCGGTTCAGTGGGGGGAGGGGGCCTAGTTGAGTTCCTGCATCTAAAGTAGCGCAGTGCCGAATAGCAAAAAAATGGCCTGGGCATGAAGGGGGGTTAAATCTTCCAGAGCTGAAGTGGTTAAAAGGACTAAAATAAAAGAAAAGGAAGACACAGCCACACTATCGCAGTCCCATTATAAGTCGCCAATCACCATGATTAGTAGTATAAAAGCAATACAAAATAAAAATTCCAGTATATATATACCATAGTTTGTAGGAGCTATAACTTTCACGCATACCAATCAATATGCACTTATTGGGATTTTTTTTTTTTTTTATCAAAGATGTAGCAGAATACATTTTGGTCAAAATTTATGAAGAAATTAGATATATATAAAAGAAAAAAAAAAAAAAAAAACAGTGGTGATCACATATCACCAAAAAAAGCTCTATTTGTGTGATTAAAAAAAAATTAAAATTTCCTTTGGGTACAGTGTTGCATGACCACGCAATTGCCAGTTAAAATAGCGTAGTGACAAATAGCAAAAGATGGCCGGGGCATAAAGGGGGGTAAACTCTTCTGGAGCTGAAGTAGTTAAAGGAACTAAAACAATAGAAAAGGAAGACAATGCCTGCAAAGAAATTACAATCCTTTGGAAAATCTTTCTCTGCAGATGTTGTTTTCTGACGATTGTTACCAGGAAACATACAAAATCACTATTTTAATGGTCTCTAATTTCTGGAGTTTTCTAAGTCTGGAACCTAGGGTATTACCTATCATACAAAGTACACAAAATAACCTTGTTTTACAAATCTACAGTGAACTGTAAAAAAATTCATACATAGTATTTTATATGTAAAAAAAGTTATATGCATAGCTATGTCCTTGTTTAGATCTTTATTACCCAGAATTCAATAAAACACCATGGTAACAATTTTCCATTAAAATCCAGATCTGCCCTGCAAAGTATTCATGTGTCATAACCATTCCAGACACAGTATATGGGGCGTATCTAAATTCAAGCCCACCATGTGAGAGAGATAATGATATTGTTTCCTAATCCTGGGGCAACATGGCATTACTAAAAATGTGAAAAACTATCAGCGCAGTAAGAAACCTAAAAAAATGTGATCAGCTGCAAACACTAAAATGTAATCCCACTACACAAATAAATCATTCAGAAAATAATGTGTTGCGCTAAATCAAACAAAGTGCATATGAAAAATATTAAAGATATTCAATCTCCAAATATTTCAACAAAAGTATATGTGATTAAATACGTGACATGAATATTGAATAAGTCCTTTTGGAAATAACATATATAAAAATCCACGTGTATATAAAGTGCTGTGATCTCTAGATAAACAACTCCTCCAACACAAAGGTGCATACCTCCCAACCGTCCCGGAATCCGCGGGACTGTCCCGCAATTTGGAGTGAGTCCCGCGGTCCTGCGGAGCCGGGCTGAAGTCCCGCAAAATCATCTGGCCGGCCATCTCTTCTCCCCCCTCCTCCTCCCAGCTCCGCCCCCATCTTCGGCTCCTGCCTCTCAGCGCCAGGATCGCTGCAGCGGGAAACAATTAGAGGAACTGCTGTCTGCCAGGGAAAGATAACTCTGTGGCCGCCTGACACAGACTGCAGTGCACTTTTTAACTACCGTCTGTGTCAGGCGGCCGAGGAGTTATCTTCCCCTGACACATTACAGGAAGTGCTGGTGAGAACAGGACCTGCGGGCTGCGGGCAGGACTCGGGAGCAGCCCTGGAAGGAGAGGTATGGACTCGGGAGCAGCCCTGGAAGACTTCGGTACATGCCCTGTGAGTAGACGGCTGTGTCTGAGAGAGGCAGAGGCTGGGCGGGATTGCCGTGTGCCATTGTAGAGGGGAGTTTGTGAGACTCAGACTACAATATCCAGCATGTCTATGGAGGAGGAGCTCCCCCCCTTTCTCTTATCTTCTCTCCTCCCTCCCTTCCCATCCTTTACCCCCTCTGTCCTCACTTCCTCTCTGTCCTCCCCCCTCCCTCCCTCTGCCCCCTCTCTCTCTCCCCCCTTCCTCTCTGTCCTCTCTCCCCCCCCCTCTTTCTCCCCCCCTTCCTCTCTCCGTCCTCTCCCCCCCTTCCTCCCTCCCTCCTCTCTCTCCTCCCCCTCTCTGTCCTCTCTCCCCCTCCCTCTCTCCGTCCTCTATCCCCCTCCCACCCCATCTCTGTCCTCTCTCCCTCCCTCTCTCGGTCCTCTCCCCCCCTCCCTCTCCCCCCTCTCTCTCTCTCTCTGTCCTCTCTCCCCCGTTCCTCCCTCTCTCCCCCCTTCCTCCCTCTGTCTTCTATCCCCCTTCTGTCTTCTATCCCCCTGTCCCCCCCATCTTCTACCCCCCCTGTCCCCCCCGTCCTCTCCCTCCCTCTGTCCTCCCTCCCTCTGTCATCTCTCCCTCCCTCTGTCATCTCTCCCTCCCTCTCTCATCTCTCCCTCCCTCCCTCTGTCATCTCTCCCTCCCTCTGTCATCTCTCTCTCCCTCCCTCCCTCTGTCATCCCTCCCTCCATCATCTCTCTCTCCCTCCCTCCCTCTGTCATCCCTCCGTCATCTCTCTCTCCCTCCCTCCCTCTGTCATCCCTCCCTCCCTCCATCATCTCTCTCTCCCTCCCTCCTTCTGTCATCCCTCCCTCCGTCATCTCTTCCTTCCTCCCTCCCTCTTTCATCTCTCCCTCCCTCTGTCATCTCTCATCTATCCCTCCCTCCCTCTGTCATCCCTCCCTCCCTCTGTCATCCCTCCATCCCTCTGTCATCCCTCCCTCCCTCCCTCTGTCATTCCTCCCTCTGTCATCCCTCCCTCCCTCCCTGTCATCCCTCCCTCCCTCTGCATTGAAAGGGGTCACGCTGGTTATTCTGCATTAAAGGGGTCACACTGGTTATTTTTCATTAAAGGGGTCACACTGGTCATTCTGCATTAAAGGGGTCACGCTGGTTATTCTGCATTAAAGGGGTCACGCTGGTCATTCTGCATTGAAAGGGGTCACGCTGGTCATTCTGCATTGAAAGGGGTCACGCTGGTTATTCTGCATTGAAAGGGGTCAGGCTGGTTTTTCTGCATTGAAAGGGGTCAGGCTGGTCATTCTGCATTGAAAGGGGTCACGCTGGTTATTCTGCATTGAAAGGGGTCACGCTGGTTATTCTCATTGAAAGGGGTCACGCTGGTTATTCGGCATTGAAAGGGGTCACGCTGGTTATTCGGCATTGAAAGGGGTCACGCTGGTTATTTTGCATTAAAGGGGTCACGCTGGCCATTCTGCATTGAAAAGGGTCATGCTGGTCTCTCTGCATTGAAAGTGGTCACGCTGGCCATTCTGCATTGAAAGGGGGCACGCTGGCCATTCTGCATTGAAAGGGGGCATGCTGGCCATTCTGCATTGAAAGGGGTCACGCTGGTCTCTCTGCATTGAAAGGGGTCACGCTGGTCTCTCTGCATTGAAAGGGGGCACGCTGGTCTCTCTGCATTGAAAGGGGGCATGATGATCTCTCTGCATTGAAGGGGGGCACGGCATGCTGGTCATTCTGCATTGAAAGGGGGCGCGCTGGTCATTCTGCATTGAAAGGGGGCACACTGGTCATTCTGCAATGAAAGGGGGCACGCTGGTCATTCTGCGTTGAAAGGAACACGCTGGCCATTCTGCATTGAAAGGGGGCACGCTGGTCTCTCTACATTGAAGGGGGGCACGACATGCTGGTCTCTCTGCATTGAAGGGGGCACACTCTACCTCACTCCCTCATACTGGTCACTGGAAGTTCAACATGGCACCTCATGGCAAAGAACTCTGAGGATCTGAAAAAAAGAATTGTTGCTCTACATAAAGATGCCCTAGGCTATAAAAAGATTACCAAGATCCTGAAACTGAGCTGCAGCACATTGGCCAAGACCATACAGCGGTTTAACAGGACAGGTTCCACTCAGAACAGGCCTGACCATGGTCGTCCAAAGAAGTTGAGTGCACGTGCTCAGCGTCATATCCAGAGGTTGTCTTTGGAAAATAGACGTATGAGTGCTGCCAGCATTGCTGCAGAGGTTGAAGGGGTGGGGGGTTTAGCCTGTCAGTGCTCAGACCATACGTCGCACACTGCATCAAATTGGTCTGCATGGCTGTCGTCCCAGAAGGAAGCCTCTTCTAAAGATGATGCACAAGAAAGTCCGCAAACAGTTTGCTGAAGAAAAGCAGACTAAGGACATGGATTCACAGAATCAGCACAAAAGGAATCCAGACTCCCTTAGGTAATGCGCTTACCAGATATACGATATGTGTGTGCAGGGTATTAAATCCAAATCAACTTGATTGGAGAGATCACAGATTGAACTCACAGGATATGATGGCATGGAGTCAAGAGAGAAAAACGCCATAGCATAATAACCTCACAACAAATTGTATGTTAAACACCCTGAGAGTGAACTAGGTAGGTGAAAATAGGTGTATCCGTCACCAATTGTAAAGCTGCTTACCAGAGGTAAATATGTATAAAACCATAAACAAGCACACAGAGAGACTCTTCCCAATTATTGGTGACAGAGAGAAGACAGCTATGGATTGAATAGACCACCACCGATTTGAGAGCCCCTTACCGGACTGAAGATATCAAATTGCAGAGTGAAGAATAATCTATGAAAATGACAGAGCCGCCAACACTGATAACTTGAGCCCCTTACCGAACCGGGATATAAGATCGCCTAGGATATCAAGGAGTCAGACCAAATACGCTCCCATCAGCACTCAGCAAAGATAATGTAGATGTCGGGTCATCCTCATAAACCAGGATCAGGCCAGGTAATGGTCCCAACAGATAAACAGCATCGACAAATCCCAAATGTAAAGTTAAACGCCAATAGTGTAAAAACGTAACAACTGCTTTATTGAATAAAAGAGAAACACTCACATTTCATAGGATTCAAAAACGCATGTAAAGCCACCGGCCGGACGGCTAAGCACATCCGCTCAATTGGAACGCTTCATCAATCCATAGCTGTCTTATCTCTGTCACCAATTATTGGGAAGAGTCTCTCTGTGTGCTGGTTTATGGTTTTATACATATTTACCTCTGGTAAGCAGTTTCACAATTGGTGACGGATACACCTATTTTCACCTACCTAGTGCACTCTCAGGGTGTTTAACATACAATTTGTTGTGAGGTTATTATGCTATGGCGTTTTTCTCTCTTCTATGACTCCATGCCATCATATCCTGTGAGTTCAATCTGTGATCTCTCCATTTAAGTTGATTTGGATGTAATACCCTGCACACACATATCGTATATCTGGTAAGCGCATTACCTAAGGGAGTCTGGATTCCTTTTGTGCTGATCCTATTAACCCTACATCACTTTTGGATTTTCGCAGAGACTATCCATTCACTTCACTTTTATTATTATCAGGACTTGAGCATCTGATATATTTATTTTTTGCACATTGATTTGTTCTTTTATCACTAAGCGCGACTTAATTTATGTATTCGTTTTAAGGGTGTGGTCACACTTGAAGTTGCTGCTAGACTATTATTATTCACCTTTAGCGCGGTTATTTTTTCCTTTTTTTATAAGGACATGGATTACTGGAACCATGTCCTGTGGTCTGATGAGACCAAGATAAACTTATCTGGTTCAGATGGTGTCAAGCGTGTGGGGTGTACTCATTTTTGTTGCCAGTGGTTTAGACAATAATGGCTGTATGTTGAGTTATTTGGAGGGGACAGAAAATTTACACTGCTATACAAGCTGTACACTCACTACTTTACATTGTAGCAAAGTGTCATTTCTTCATGTTGTCACATGAAAAGAAATAATTAAATATTTACAAAAATGTAAAGGGTGTACTTACTTTTGTGAGATACTGTGCGTGTATATGTATGTATATATATATATATATATATATATATATATATATATAATTTTTTATCAAAACACAAAGCACAATAACAATGAGATAACTGCCCACATTTTAAATTAACAATACATGGACAACACTAGGCAATATAGTCGAAAAAAGAATTGGTAACAGATAAGCAGTAGGCAATGGAAGCCAGGAGGGACTAATAAGATCTTTATTTGTTCTTAATCCAATCCGAAAACATACTGTAGCTTTGTCAGTAACTAAATAGAACAAAAGAACAACAGGAGAACAATAGTAAATGGAATACTAGGGGAAAAGCTGTTAGATACAGTAAGATATAAGAAAGCCATAAATTATGATACTATACCTAAAGTGATTGTAAACGATCACCTTGTAAAACAACCCATTCAGTTTCAAATAGAAATGAAATGCAAAACATTTTTGTACAGAAATCAAAAAAATTATAAATACCTTTTTTCCCCTATATTTTTATAAGTGATCACATTCCCTCTGCTTTCAGCTGCATAAGAAGCTGGGGGAGGAGAAACAGCAGCACACTGAGCTTCGCAGTGAATGACTGTGTAGTGGGGATGTGTCAGAACAAGCCTGATCATTGGATAAGAGTATACTGAGTTCCCAGCATAGCTAGAGAACTGACCAAAGTGTGCGCTCCTGCTTAGTGTGGTCAGTTTTTAAAAGGGAAAGCAAAGGGACTGGCAGGAACATCAGGGGTTTCACTTAAGAAAGTGATATAAAGAGAACAGGATACTTTCTCATACAAGTACATGGTTCAACAGGCACATGATATCAGGAATATGAAGTGTTTGGGTAACTAACACATTAAGTTACTTACGTTGAGTTCCATATGGTGTCACCAATGGGACAGCTACACAGTAGACCCCCCCCTCGGGGGGGGGGGGGGTAGAGGAAATAGCAAATTCCACGGCTGCCTTGATTGCAGGTCTACCTGAAGATAAACCCAAGCGATCCCTTGTTAATATCATGCAGACAAATCACACCAAGTTTGCTCAATAAAATTGAATTAAACCTTTCATCCAAATAATATTATTTGATATTAAAAAAAATCAAAAGTATAAAAGTGCAAATATAGCAGTAAAATAAAAAAAATAAAAAAATAAAAACATTTGTGGGATTAACTGGTCATCTTCTATGTATTAATTTTTAAAGGAGAAGTACAGCCAAAGCTCATTTGGTTGTACTTCTCCTGTTGATCACAGGACTGTGGTTCATTCTGCATGCCTGTGACCTGTTTTCAGCAGACAGCAGGCTAAATCCCGCTGTCAGCTAACATCACAGTGCTGGTCCGGCTGGGGCAAGATTGTGAAAATAAAGTCAGGATCCGCCCACATGCCTGGACCGGCATCCAGCTCAGCCTTCCAGGAAGCCGCTGAGAGCTTGAGCCAGCCGCTCCTGCCCCCTCCACAGACAGCTGTGACTGACAGTCTCCGGCTTTCCGCTCAGGGAGTTCTGAGAACTGAGCGATCGGCAGTGTTTGATTGCTTGGTTTTCAGTCTTAAGTGGGGTACACACTATAAGAAAATCCGGCGAATGTTTGTCAGAATTTCCTAATTTCACAGCAAATCGAAACCGCTGAACAAAAATTCATACGAAAATTCTCGTAGGACAAAGGATTTCTTTTTTGTTATTTATTGTTTCTGATCATGATCATCTTTTCAGATTTTTCTTGTAAACGGTGCACATTGAACGAAAATCGTTTGTTCTGTTCCCATACGAGAAACATTTTGGAGTTTGTCCCTTCGGCAATTTTCATACAAAAAGTCGGAATTGCCTGCTGAAAGTTGTGTACACACTATACGAAAATTGTTCTTTGGACGAAAATTCTCGCCCGATTTTCTTATAGCGTGTACAAGCCTTTAGAGCCTGTGGGGGACAGATACAGCATCAGATATGACAAAAAATAAAACCCAAACTTCCCTTTTAATGATCCACATAAATCAGTTTCTGGGGTTTCTCCTTTGTGTAGTACATTGTGCTAAAAAAGTGTCCCTCTTTCCCATCTCAGATAGCTGTGAGGTACGAAACTGGGAAAATTGAGACCATAGACACATAAAGAAATTGAAAAAGATGTTCCTTCGCTAAATGAACTCCAGCATGTAGGACCGTATGAGCCCATAAAACCCTACAGGACAATCCCAACTGCTCTTCATTTACATTTGCTTTTACTTTAACCGCTTGCCGACCGCCGCACGACTATTTACTGCGGGGGTCAGCCCCTCACAGGCAGAGCGATGTAGTACTACGTCGCTAGTCTGTGAGGGTCTAGGGAGCGAGCGGGCGCCCCTGGAGGCGCGCTCCCGCTCCCGCACGGTCACGGACCCCCCCGCGTGTGTGACCGCCGGACCCGATGACCGCCAGTCACTCAGTGATCGTCGGTGCAGAGGGAGAAAGGCAGGCGGCTGATGTAAACAAGCCGCCTGTCATTCTCCCCTGTGTAGGAATAGTGATTATACGGTTCTACTATGTAGGACCGTTGATCACTGTTCCTACACCTCAAGCCACAGCCAATCACAATTAGAATCACGCCCCTAGGGACACACATAACCCCTCCCTCTCAAAAAAAGTTAACCCCTTCACTGCCAGTGTAATTTTACAGTAACAGTGCATATGTATGGCACTGATTACTGTAGAAATGTCACTGGTAACCCCAAAAGGGTCAAAAATGTCAGTCACGGGTCCGATCTGTCCGCCACAATGTCGCAGTACCACAAAAAAAATCGCAGATCGCCGCCATTACGCATTAAAAAAAAAACAACAAAAATGACAAAAATCTTTCCCTTTGTTAGTAAACGCGATAACTTTTGCGCAAACCAATCAAAATACGCTTTTTGCGATTTTTTTTACCAAACATATGTAGCAGAAAACAAATTGGACAAAAATTTTAAAAAATTTTGATTTTTACTTTTTTTTTGGGGGGAATTTCATATAAAAAAATGTGAAAAATATTGTTATTTTTGCAAAATTGATGCTCTTTTTTTTGTTTATAGCGCATGATCAAAAAATCGCACAGGTGATCAAATACCACCAAAAGAAAGCTCTGTTTGTGGGAAAAAAAGGACGTCAAATTTGTTTAGGTACAGCGTCGCACGACCGCGCAATTGTCCGTTAAAGTCACGCAGTGCCGAATCGCAAAATAGGCCCTGGTCAGGAAGGGGGTAAAATCTTCCGGGGCTTAAGTGGTTAAGAAGGAATTTTCTGCTGGTGGATAGCTGTCAGGACACACCTAGGCTTGCTAGAGAACAGCCAAGGACAGAAAGAAATATATCTCCAGCTATATCCAGCCACAGGTTAGTCTGGTTCTGCCACACACTGAAGGACACTCAGAGCGAGTAGAAGTGTCATTGGTAGATGGATGATGGAGCAATATCTACTGTACATATTGATGTCGGTGATCCTTTCCTCCTCTGCTTCTACTGATTCTTCAGGTAGGTAATATGCTACAATTTTATACATTTTCCTTTCTTTTATAGCAAAAGTTGCTTAAGAGCCCTTTACCCGCTTCAGTACCGGGCACTTTTACCCCCTTCTTGCCCAGGCCAATTTTCAGTTGTCAGCACTGTCACACTTTAAATGACAATTGCGCGGTCATGCAACACTGTACCCATATGAAAATGTTATCTTTCTTTTTACACAAATAAAGCTTTCTTATGGTGGTATTAAATCACCACTTGGTTTTTTATTTTTTGCTAAATAAACCAATAAAGACCAAACATTTTGAAAAAAAATTAGTTTTTCTTAGTCCCTTTTATACAATTTTGCAAATAAATAATCTTTCTTCATACATTTAGGCCAACATCTATTCTGCTAGTTTTTTTTTTTGTGAAAACAACCCAAATCAATGTTAATTATTTAGTCTGTAGGAAGGTTGTACAGTCTAGAAACTATGATATATATCTGAAAATTGATCAATTCTGATGTACTCTCATTTCTTGAGGCCCGAAAAACACCAGGACAGTACAGTTATCCGAAAGTAGAAAGTCCAAAGTATTTAGTAAGAGGCATGGCAACTTGCATTTATTTTGTCACAATTTTCAAGGGAAAAAAAAGAGATTTAAAAAAAATATATATATATTTTTACATACTGTCACCAGTGCAGTACAACGTTATCATACAACTTGTGTGGCAGTGATCGGGGACATTGGAGACAATTCACTAAAGATTACCACATACAATAACATTGTTACGTGGCTAATTTGCAAAAATTATTGCACGCAGTAAAAGAAATATGATTATGTATTATTTAATACAAAATGAAAAATGTGCCGGTAAATATCACAAAAAAAAAAAATCATGCAGTAAGCTGCTACATCCAATTCACAAATAGAACAGAAAGTAAAAAAAAATGCAATATTTATCGCCAGGATTTTGCTGGCAGTATCATGTGCAGTATTGATCAGATGCAGCACGAGGGTCCCCCCCAATAGCTGGTTGTTAAGGAGCAGGCCAGGAAGCCCGCCGCCATGTCCTTTTACAACGGATGACTCATGCAAAAAAGCATGCTGCTATAAAAAATGATTTAAAAACAGAGTGGGAGTCCAGGCCCTTATCCAAGCATGCAGCCTGGTAGGCCAGGAAAGGGGGGGGGGTGAGTGCCCCCCCTCCTGAAACATACCAGGCCACATGCCCTCAACAAGGGGGGGGGGGGGGTGCTTTAGGGTAGGGGCTCTGCTTCCCCACAAAGCATCTTGTCCCCATGTTGATGGGGACAAGGGCCTCTTCCCCACAACCCTAGCCAGTGGAGGTAGGGTGTCTGCGAGCGGGGGGCTTATTGGAATCTGGAAGTCCCCTTTAACAAGGGGGCCCCAGATCCCGGTTCTCTACCTATGTGAATGGGTATACTCATTCACCAAAAAAGCGTGAAAAGTAAATAAAAACACAACACAATTTTTTTGACAATCCTTTATTAAGAAAAATATTTCCCCCGGTGTACATATATTGTCAATCATGCCGCCTGCTGCCACTGCTGACCCGAAAAACACCCCCTCCGGTCCAGATGTCTGGCAGCTCTTAACCACTTAAGCCCCGGAAGATTTTACCCCCTTCCTGACCAGGCCCTATTTTGCGATACGGCACTGCGTGATTTTAACGGACAATTGCGCGGTCGTGCAACTCCGTACCTAAACGAATTTGACGTCCTTTTTTTCCCAAAAACAGAGCTTTCTTTTGGTGGTATTTGATCACCTGTGCGATTTTTTGATCCTGCGCTATAAACAAAAAAAAGGGTAAATTTTGAAAAAATAACAATATTTTTCACTTTTTTTTTTGGAATTTCATATAAAAAAAATTTGAAAAATATTGTTATTTTTTCAAAATTTACCCTTTTTTTTAAATTTTGTCCAATTTGTTTTCTGCTACATATGTTTGGTAAAAAAATTGCAATAAGTGTATTTTGATTGGTTTGCGCAAAAGTTATTCCGTTTACTAACTATGGGAAAGTTTTTTGTCATTTTTGTTGTTTTTTTTTTAACGTGTAATGACGGCGATCTGCGATTTTTTTTGCGGGACTGCGACATTGCAGCGGACAGATCGGACCCTTGACTGAAATTTTTGACACTTTTGGGGTTACCAGTGACATTACTACAGTAATCAGTGCTATACATATGCACTGTTACTGTAAAAATGACCCTGTCAATGGCAAGGAAGGGGTTAACTTTATTGGAGAAGGAGGGGTTAAGTGTGTCCCTAGGGGCGTGATTCTAACTGTGCAGGGATGTGGCTGTTCATAGCAGGACATAGCAGGACCGTTTGATCTCTGCTGTTACACAAGGGAGAATGACAGGCGGCTTTGTTTACATTAGCCGCCTGCCTTTCTCCCTCTGTAACTGATGATCGCGAGTGACCGGCGGACATTGGGTCCGCCGGTCACTCGCGCTGAGATGTCCGTGAACGAGCGGGGGCGGAAGCTCACAGGCTAGTGATGTACCGGTACGTCACTTTGCCTGCACGGGGCTGACCGCCGCAGTATATGTACTTGCGGCGGTCAGCAAGTGGTTAAATAACTAAGGGGCATGACCACCTGACAATTCACTTTTTTTGGGCCGGCAGTGGCAGCGGGCATCAGTAGTCTGCAAAATTTTGGAGGGGATGATAAGGGACCACATACAAGACTTTAGTAATGAAAATGGTATTATAAGTAGTAATCAGCATGGATTCATGAAAAATCGTTCGTGCCAAACCAATCTATTAACCTTCTATGATGAAGTGAGCTGCCACCTAGATAAAGGTAAGCCTGTGGATGTGGTTTATCTGGACTTTGCAAAGGCCTTTGACACCTTTCCCCACAAACGCTTACTGTACAAACTAAGGAAGATAGGTATGGACCATAGGGTGAGTACCTGGATAGAGAACTGGCTCCAGGGGAGAGTCCAGAGGGTGATGATTAATGGGGAGTACTCGGATTGGGCGGGTGTGGAAAGTGGGGTCCCCCAGGGTTCTGTCCTGGGACCAATCCTGTTTAATTTATTCATAAATGATCTAGAGGAGGGGATATCTAGTACAATCTCAGTATTTGCAGATGATACTAAACTAGGCATGCCAATATCTTCTATGCAGGATGTGGAAACCTTGCAAGCGGACCTGAACAAAATAACGGGGTGGGCAACTACATGGCAGATGAGGTTTAATGTTGAAAAATGTAAAGTAATGCACTTGGGGGCCAGAAACCAGAAAGCAAGCTACTCACTAGGGAAGGAACCTCTGGGTGAGTCTAGGATGGAAAAGGACTTGGGGGTACTGGTAGACCACAAGCTTGGCAGTGGCATGCAATGCCAAGCCGCCGCAAGCAAAGCCAACAGAATACTGGGATGTATAAAAAAGGGGATTCACTCCAGAAATAAAGAGATTATTCTCCCTCTCTACAAGACTCTGGTCCGGCCACATCTGGAGTATGCTGTCCAGTTCTGGGCACCGGTTCTCAGGAAGGATGTGCTGGAACTGGAGAAAGTCCAGAGAAGGGCAACAAAAATTATTAGGGGAATGGAGGACATCAGCTATGAGGAAAGACTACAAGCACTGAACTTATTCTCTCTGGAGAAGAGACGATTGAGGGGGGATATGATATCAATGTACAAATACTGTACTGGTGACCCGAGCATAAGGAACAAACTATTCAGTGAAAGGAGATACAATAAGACACGTGGCCACTCACTAAAACTAGAGGAAAGGCGGTTTAACCTTAAAGTGCGTAAGGGGTTCTTCACTGTAAGAGCGGTAAGGATGTGGAATTCTCTTCCACAAGCAGTCGTATCAGCAGGGAGCATTGATAGTTTCAAAAAACTATTAGATGGACACCTTAAAGACCACAACATACAGGGGTATACAATGTACGGTTAAAAGCAAACACACACCCATCATGGGTTGAACTGGATGGACTGATGTCTTTTTTCAACCTCACTAACTATGTAACTATGTGATTAATAATGGAACTACACCGAGGGACATTCGTTTTTATTTTTTTAATAAATAAGGGAAACTGTCTTTTGTCTTTTTTTTTTTTTTCTACACATTTTTTTGAGGGTGAATGAGTATGGATACTATTTACCCCATACTCATTCACATGGGGGGGGGGGACAATCTAGGGCCTCCTTGTTAAAAGGGGCCTCCAGATTCTGATAAACCCCTCCGGCCACAGACCCCTACAACTGCCATCCAGGGTTGTGGGTGTAGCACTGACCCCGAAGGACCTGCTAAATAGTGTCTTGACGGGCTCCCCTGGTTAGCAGCACACTGTTACCTTTAAATGAAGTCCCTGGATCCCTCGTTGCTCCCGATGGCACATCACACAAATGAACAGTCTAGGGGTGTTGGTTTTTTGTTGTTTATATGTGTTTAGGATAGGAGAAGGGAATAGTGGGATACTCCAACTGAACTATTCACACTGGTTGAGGACTTCTATCTCCAGGATTTTCTCAGCAATTAGGAATAGCCAGGCTGTTAATCCACACTGCCACAACTATAGATGGGGTTAGGTCTCTTGCTCTCTGTACTCTCTGATAAGATGACTTGATGGATGATAACTTATCTTCAGGACACTCTCTCTCTCTAGTATCCCCTTCCAACTAACACCTGTCCATTGACTATCCAAGGAGAAGGGGTGGCCCCCCTCAGGTCAGATTCCATGACACAAGTTTCTGTACTCACTGTATTGGAGAGACAGATCCCCCAGTGTCTACCTTACCTCCAGTTCCTCACTACTACTCTTCAGGCCCTCAGGACAACCCCCTGATGCCTTATGGCATCTCTACAGAGGAGAAGGCAGCTGCCCCTCCCTCTGGGACTATGCTATCCAGTGGAAAGACCTTGAACACATGTGCTCCTGGCTTTTATACTGTATCCCAACATGCACCGAGGCACTTTCCCTCTGCCAATCTTCAGGACTGTAGCCCATGCACCCATTCGTCAGGTTTTCTCCCACTATCCAACATGCCTCCCTATTGGACCAGTGTGAAACACTCTCTAGACAGAATGAGTTGCATTCTGACCACAATGAGCAGACCTCACTCACTGCCTGGTAGGCAGAGAACAATATAGATTTACCTGCAGCTCTTCTGGTAAGTAGACAGCGCTCAAACTATACTTTCTCACTGGCACCTATCTAGGAGGGTGCTACATAAGGAAGAAGCCCTTGCCCCCTCCAATCACCCCCGTGTTGAGGGCGTGTAGCTTGGTATGGTTCGGGGGGGTGCTCACTCACCCCCCCCCCCCCTTTCCTGACTTGCCAGGCTGCATGCTCAGATAACGGTCTGGTATGGAATTTGGGGGGGACCCCCACACTGTTTACGCAATGAATTTGTAATTTCCTGTTCTTTTTTTTTTTTTTTTTACATTCAGCGAATAGCTGATGAATTATCCGTTGTTAAGGATGCAGCAGGCAACTCCTTAACAACCAGCTACCTTGTAATAAATTACCTGTCATGGACTTGCAATAGTGCTTGGCAAGCTTACCTGTCCCTTCATGTCTGTATTAGAGGTCAGACTGCCCTTCTGGTGCCTTTTTATCACCTCTACTTCCTGTTCCTGCTCCGCCCCAGGTCATCACAGGAAGTCTATATTAACCAGTGCACTGCAGGTCTGCTTTGCTGTTCAACAGTGTTTGTTTACTGTTTCCTGTTTGCCGTGTGCTTGATCTATTTTTCTGTGTACCGACTTTGGCTTGTCTCTGACTATTCCTGGTTGCCTGTTACCCTGACCTTTGGCATGTCCCTTGGTTACCCTTGTCTGCCTGTTACCCCGACCTCGGCTTACCCATCACCATTCCGTGTGCCCTGAGTGGCTGCTTCCCTTCTCTCCCTATGGATCGTGACCTGGGGGACCCCAGGGGCCGCGACCTGGGCCCAGCTGCAGCCAAGTTCATCTTCACCACTAGAGGCTCTGGTGAACACCTGCTGGGTCTTAGACTCTGCGCCCTTGGGAATCTTGGGCTCACGTTCAGGTCCATCAACAGCAGTCTGCTATCGGGTTCACTACCTTGCGCTGCGCCCCCGCCTCCAACAGGGTGCAGTTGTCACCTGGCCACAGGTGACCTGACATTACCGCATGAAAATATGCATTAATTATCGCATTACTGGTATTTTATTGCATGAGCTATTTACTGGAAAATTGTTATGTGAATTTAACTTTTGTACAATTGTTTTGAGTGAATTTTCACACAAGCAGGAAATTATGTTTCTGGGGTGTGGTCAGTATACATTCTGTGTACAGGACACCTCCAGGTAGCCATATTGCATTGCATTTTCAGAAAATTACAACAGCTGCAGATTGAAAAGGAAAGGTAATTTTTAATAACATTCAATTACAATATGATTTGTGTCGCAATTTTATACGCTATATTGTTTTTTCTTTATTTGCTATTTTTTCCCCACAAAAGTGGAGTTACCCTTTAACAAAATGGAAAGTAAGTGAATAGAAGAGAAATCAAAATCAAATCCATATTTGGTGTGACCACGCTTTGCCTTTAAAACAGCATCAATTCTTCTAGGTACACTTGCAGTTTTTGAAGGAACTCGTCAGGTAGGTTGTTCCAAACATCTTAGAGAACTAAGCAAAGATCTTCTTTGGATGTTGGCTGCCTCAAATCCTTCTGTCTCTTCATGTAATCCCAGACAGATGGTGTTTAGATCAGGGCTCTGTGGGGGGGGGGGGGGGGGGGTTGAGATCAGGGCTCTGTGGGGGGGGAGGAGCAAAACATTCTTTCTAGGACTCCTTGTTCTTTCTTACACTGAAAATCGTTCTTGTAGTGGACCCCCACCCAAAAGGGGAAGTTCTGCTTTAAACACTCCGCCCATGCCACATTTAGCATGTCATTTTTTTTTCGGGGGGGGGGCAGCTGGTACCTAGTTTTGACAGTTTTTGTTTGTCTAGGTAAAAGTTCTCCTCTTCCTCTCCCTCCCCGCAGTCATCTGGGACACGTCACAGGTCCCAGAAGACTGTAGGACCAATCACAATGCACAGTGTGACAGCTTGTGACTTCACAGCCGGATGCCTACAGTTGAGATCCCAGTCCTGGGGAGCAGAGATGTATAGTAACTAAGTAGAACTACTTCACTACTGTACTTAAGTACCGAAAGGCGGTATCTGTACTTTCCTAGAGTAGAATTTTTTTCTCCTACTTCCACTTTTACTTCACTACATTTTTTCAATGATTTCAATACTTCTACTCCGATATTTTTTTTTTTGTGCTGCATAGTTACTCGTTACTATTATAAAAATTACCACTGCCAGAACAGTAGATGGCAGGTTTCATGAAGCTCAAAACATGTGTATTATCAGCGCATAGGAAAATAAATGCTACTGTATGTATAAATAAAAGCTGCATTTGAAATAATAAAAAACAATATGATGTTCAAACTTTTGACTCCTTTCTTTAATAACTACATAACACAGTACTTGTACTTTTACTTTCAGTACTTGAGTAGCAATTTTTTTTTCTAAACTACTGGTACTTTTACTTTCAGTACTTGAGTAGCAAATTTTTTTTAAAAAACTACTTGCAATACTTAAGTACAAAAAATGTTGAATACTTTAGTACTTCTACTCAAGTCACTTTTTGATCGAGCACTTCCACTTCTACTCAAGTCACTTTTTGATCGAGCACTTGTACTTTTACTCAAGTATGGGTTTCGAGTACTTTATACAACTCTGCTGGGGAGAGAAGACAGATATAAGGGGCAGCTCGGGTGAGCACATGGCTGGATCCCTGGACAGGTGTGTGTGTGTTTATTAAAAGTCAGCAGGTACAGTTTTTGTAACTGCTAACTTATAATAAACACAAACACAACTTGAGCTCCTCTTTTATGACATTGGCTGCATGTTTGGGGTTGTTGTCCTGCTACAGAATACATTTGGGGCCAATTACACATCCCCCTGATGGTGTGGCATGATGGAGAAGTATCTGCCTGAATTTCTCAGCATTAAATACACTATTGAACCTGAAAAAATCTCCAAAACCATTTACAGAAATGCAAGGAACCTCCACCATGCTTCACTGATGCCTGCAGACACTCATTATTGTACTGCTCTCCAGCCCTTCACCAACAAACTGCCTCCTGCTACAGCCAAATATTTCACATTTTGACTCCTCAGTCTAGAGCACCTGCTGACATTTTTCTGTACCCCAGTTTCCTATGTTTTCATCAGTGGCGGCCGGCCGATAGGGGTCACAGGGGCGCGCCCCCCCCTAAAAAAAAAAAAAAAAAAAAGATTAAATAAAAAAAGTCTATTTTTCCCCCACTAGGGGCGCCAGACCTAGTGCTGGGTATGGGGGGGGGGTGGGGTTTTTGACCCCACCTTCGGCTGGCAGAGGCGCTGATTGGCGCTCTTCTGGGGGTCATCGGGGACGCAGAGCAATGCGCCCCGACACTCCCCACTGAAGTCCTGTCCTGGCTGTGATTTGTCCAGACTCCAGCCTGGACCAATCATACAGGACATCCCGGCTGACGTCACTCACCGTCCCGTCACCTTCCCGGCAGAGCGAGGAGAAGCAGCGGCGCGCGTGGTCGGTGGAGACGTCTCTCCCGACTCCCGTCCCGGCCGTCACTCTTCAGCAGCAGAGAGCAGCAGCCCCAGTCAGGCCGGTCGTGAGAGAGCCAGCCCAAGACGAGCAGGTAAGCGAAATTGAAGCAGGCGCTGCCTCAGTGCCTCCTCTCTCTCCTGTGTGCGGGACTGCAGAGTCTGGTGGGGAACTTTGCAGACTCAGAGTCTGACCAGGACACCTCTTCCTCCTCTCCCAGCCAGCAGCAGCATACCTCCCAAGTTGATGATGATAGGTGTCGTGCTGCAGCTGTGAGGGTTAAGTGTCTCCACATACACTGTCCCCCCCGCTGGCCCCGCCTCTCCCCCTTAGCTCAGTTGGTGACTCTTCCCAGCAACATGCTTCCCCTCCTCGGCTCTACTGCAGGCGGCTGCCGAGTGACTGCCCTACTCAGTGTCAGTGAGTAATGTGTTCTGCCATGATCCAGGCTCTCCCTCCCCCCACCTCTGATAACTTTCCCAACTTTCAGCTTCTGCAGAGCTTCATGGAGGGGGGAGGGTGGGGCTGCTGGGTCTTGTGGTGCTGGGCAGTGATTGGCAGCTATGGAGTTCCCAAATCCCAAATTCCTCCCTTTTCTCTACCTCTTCAACCGAAACAAAGCCCCATCCCTGTCTCTCCACCTTAACATTCCCAACTTTCAGCTGCTGCAGGGCTTCATGGAGGGGGTGAGGGCTGCTGGGTGTTGTGGTGCTGGGAAGTGATTGGCAGCTCTGCGGTTCCCAAACCCTAAATTCCTCCCCCTCCCTGCCTCTTCACCCCAAACAAATCCCTCCTCGCCTCCCCTCCACTCCAAAAAAAGCCCCCCTTCCCACCTCTACACCCTAAACAAACCCCCCCTTCCCTGCCACTCCACTCTACCCCCCTTCCCTGCCTCTCCACCCTAAACAACCCCCCCTTTCCTGCCTCTCCACCCTAAACAACCCCCCTTCCCTGCCACTCCACTCTAAACAACCCCCCCTCCCTGCCTCTCCACCCTAAACAACCCTCCTTCCCTGCCTCTCCACCCTAAACAAACCCATCTCCCTGCGTCTCTACCATAAACAAACCCCTCTCCCTGCCTCTCCACCCTAAACAACCCCCCTTCCCTGCCTCTCCATCATAAACAAACCCCTCTCCCTGCCTCTCCACCCTAAACAACCCCCCTCCCTGCCTCTCCACCATAAACAAACCCCTCTCCCTGCCTCTCCACCCTAAACAACCCCCCCTTTGCTGCCTCTCCACCATAAACAAACCCCTCTCCCTGCCTCTCCACCCTAAACAAACCCACCCCTGCCTCTCCACCCTAAACAACCCCCTTCCCTGCCTCTCCACCATAAACAAACCCCCCTCCCTGCCTCTCCACTCTAAACAAACCCCCCTCCCGGCCTCTCCACCCTAAACAAACCCCTCTCCCTTCCTCTCCACCCCAAACAACCCCCCTCCCTGCCTCTCCACCCTAAACAAACCCATCTCCCTGCCTCTCCACCCTAAACAAACTCATATCCCTGCCTCTCCAGTTGTTTGTTAGGCAATGGAGATGCAGCAACTGTATGGACTCACTCATATACACCATATTGTCATAAGCATTGGGAAGCCTATCTTTACATGCACATGAACTTTAATGGCATCCCAGTCTTAGTCCCTGGGATTCATCCCAAAGGTGCTATTGGGTTGAGGTCAGGACTCTGTGCAGACTAGTCAAGTTCATCGACCTCAGACTCGCTCATCCATGTCTTTATGGACCTTGCTTTGTGCACTGATCCAAATCATTTGGGGGAGGGAGGATTATGGTGTGTGGTTGTTTTTCCAGGGGTAGGGCTTGGCCCCTTAGTTCCAGCAAAGGGAACTCTTAGGGCATCAGTAAACCAAGACATTTTTGGCAATTTCATGCGCAATTTCATGGGAACAGTTTGGGTATAGCCCCTTCCTGTTCCAACATGACTACACACCAGTGCACAAAGCAAGGTCCATGAAGACATGAATGAGTGAGTTTTAGGTGAAGGAGCTTGACTGGCCTGCACAGGACTTTAACCCGATAGATCACTTTTGGGATGAATTAGAGTGGAGACTGCGAGCCAGGCCTTCTTGTCCAACATCAGTGCCTGACCTCACAAATGCACTTCTGGAAGAATGGTCAAACATTCCCATAGACACACTCCTAAACCTTGTGGACTGCCTTCCCAGAAGAATCAAAGCTGTTATAGCTGCAAAGGGTGGGCCAACTCAAAATTGATCCCTACATGTGCATGTAAAGGCCAGTTAAGTCCCTCCACCCCAAACTCGCTCATTCATGTCTTTATGGAACTTACTTTGAGCACTGGTACAAATCATTTGGTGGAGGGGAAGTTATGGCATGGGGTTGTTTTTCAGGGGTTGGGCTTGGCCCCTTAGTTTCAGTGAACAATTTGGGGATGGTCCCCTCCTATTCCAACATGACTGCACACCAGTGCACAAAGCAAGGTCCATAAAGACATGGATGAGCGAGTTTAGGGTGGAGGAACTTCACTGACCTGCACAGAGTCCTGACCTTAACCCGATAGAACACCTTTGGGATGAATTATAGCGCAGACTGCAAGTCAGGCCTTCTGGAAGAATGGTCAAATGCACTACTAAAAGAATGGTCAAACATTCCCATAGACACACTCCTAAACCTTGTGGACAGCCTTCCCAGAACAGTTGAAGCTGTTGTAGCTGTAAGTGTGTGTTTGAGATCTAGGGTCATAACAAAAATGAATTGAAGGACAAACATCCTATGTCTAATCCTATAGCAACAGCCATGATGTATGAGAGTCCCAAACTTATGTCTTATTCACAATATCCCAGGAGATGTCTGCCACCCAGCATCCACATGACACTTGTCAGTGAGGGAGAAAAAACCTATCCTACTCCAGACCAGGACTCCAAAAGCAATGCCCTCCTGCAGATCACTTTAGCAATCTTCTCCGAGCCCTCAGCCCAACACCAGCTGATGCCCAAACTGCAGCTCTTATTTCCAGCTAGCTGGCTTCCAGGGGCAGCAGCCCCAGGAGAAGAGCAACCATCCTAGCTGAGGAAGAACAAGTCTGAACAGTCCTCCCGCAAATATTTATCTTCTTCCCCAGCCACCTTCTGGACACTACCTTACCAGAGGTTGGCTGAGATTTAATAAATATTCATAACTCATTGGTTAATCCTCCTACTCTATATTCTGAAAGCTTCTTCCAGAAACAGGCAGGAGCAATCAACCACCAAGCTTGAGAAAACCTGACCAGACCAAAGAATCAGATCACCACTCCACTGAGTCCAAAACTTAAATTTAGTCTAACCTTTTGTAGGTCGCTACATCAGGTGACACGCTACTGGTTCTTTCAGGTGGCATTCACACCTAAGCGTTCTGTGAATGTGTACAAAAACATGTAGCATGAAAATGTACACACAAAACTCACACAAAAACACGTGTTCACAAGATTCTGGATGTGAACCTAGCCTTAGTATTTGCCTTCCCTACAGTTTAGATCTGTTCAATGCAGCATAAAGAAGTAAAGAATTAATTTGTATCTGTACTAAACACCTAAAAGTAAAACTAACAATTTTTTTGTGATTTCAGATTTCCATGTTTTGCAGATGTTGAGTGGCTGTATAAACTATACCAATACAACTGACACAACATACAGTTTTTACTATGCTGAGCAACTATTCCTAAGATTTAGCCTGAAGGAAATGAAATGGACTGCAGTGGATCCAAAAGCGCAGCACTTCGCTGAGATATTTAATATGGATGAGATAAAGATGGAGGAAATAAATAATACTCTGAAAAATGGATGCATACCACAGATATCTGAGCTGCTGTCACAGGGGGAACACACCTTTAACAGGACAGGTATTGTCTATTAGCTTTACATAGTATGTCATGTAAAAGTTTGACTCAAATAAAGATCTATTATAATAATTTTTATTTTACAATGCTGTCCTCTATGGCACAAAGTACATTGTGTACTTTGTCCCGTGTTTGTAAGTGCTTTCTAACCCTACTTATGAAGTCTGATCTGCCCCCCTATCTGTCCTGCCATGGCTGATCTAACAACTGCAATAAAGGAGACGGCCGATTCATAGCTGAACCTTGTCTTGCTGTGAGCACTTTTCTGAGAACAGCAAGAGGAATGCAGAGGGAAGGAGGATGTGTCAGAAATGTAAAAGCTGAAAATTTATTTTTCAATATTAGCTTTTTAAACATTGTATGTTAATATGCATTTCTTTTCATAGATTTTAAATATATTTCATTTAAGGGCTCCCATATTACAGTCTAAACAAGCCCCAAATCCAATTAAAATGTGATGTACAAGCCTCATAAAGTCCACCGAAATCTTCCTTGACCTTCCCTAACTGAGCCAAATCCTCCTTCATTTGTATATCACACACCCCCCCCCCCCCCCCAGACACTACAGCTCACAGTGGGAGGGATTCAGCAACAGAGGTTGCGCTGTCAATTAGACATGTGCAATCTGTTTTCAGTCTGAATACAAATTCAGACTCATTATTGGTTATTCAGAGATTCAAATGTATCCCAATCTCCAGATAAAATAGTAACGAATTTCTTTCAAACTCATTAAAATTTGTTTTGTTTATTTGTTTTCTAACTAATTCAAATTTTTGGAAGGATTCGAATTCCGTATGAAGAATAGCTGGTTGTTAAGCAGTGGGCCAGGAAGCTGGCCGCCGCGTCCTTAACAACTGATGACGCATCAACTGTCAGCGGGCTTCCCCACTGTGAGCTGAAATGTAAACAAAAGAATACTGGTGTTCTGCCAAAATCTCCAACCACGTCACTTCTGGTGACTGTACAGCAGAAATATTTGGAGATTTAGACGAGTTGCTGTTTTCACAGACCACCGGCAGCCGGTACAACTACGGTACACGACCGCATGCCTCTTTTCACAGAATACAGAGTAAGGAGGAACAAAGTTGTTGCCGCCTTGGAGGTGGCTATGTTGTTGGTTAGTAGCAGGCGGACTTACAATGTCCAGTCATTAAAGTGTGTACCGGAGTGTACAGGCTGCCAGTGGTCTGTGAAAACAGCAACTCGTCAAAATTTCCAATTGTTCATTAAAAAAAGCTCGGATTGGATTTGTATGTTAAAAGCCAAAATAAAAAGAATTATAAACAGACAATGGATGCCACTGCCGACCTGATATCGCTACACATTTTTCCTTATGGTTAGAGATTTTGGCGAGATGGAGTTTTCTGCTGGACATCGGCAATAGAAAATTCCAAAAAAGAAAACAGTGTAGGGTCCCCCCTCGGGTCTGGTATGAATTTTAAGTGGAAAAAGTAAGACGTGGGGTCCACCACACAATCCATATCACACCTTTTTCGAGCATGCAGTCCGGCATTTCAGAAAAAGGAGGGGATGAGCCAGTGCCCCCCCGAACAATACAAGGCCACACCCCCCCAACCCCAAAGCACCTTGTCTCCATGTTGATGGGGACAAGGGCCTCTTTCCCACAATCCTGGGACGTGGTTGTGGGGTCTGTGGGTGGGGGGCTTATTGGAATCTGGAAGCCCACTTTACCAATGGGGCCCCCAGATCCCAGCCCTCCCCCATGTGAATGAGTATGGGGTACATAGTATATAATAAAGAATAAAGAAAGTACACAAGTTTTAAGTACTTTATTAAAAAATGAAAAACAATGTCCCCCAATGTAAATCCATCATCAATTACGGCACCCACCGCCACAGCCAAACCCAAAAAAAAAAAAAAAACCTCCGGTTTCGTCGAACACTTCCCGCTGGCCGCCTGCTCCTCCATCTGGCATTTCTTAAATCGCTTAGGGACGGAGTCACCCGATGATGTCAGTGGGTGATTCCACCCCCTTCTGACATTCCTGAAATTCCTGATCAGGTCATGATGAGTGAGTGACATCACAAGGGGTGAGGTCCCCCGCTGACATCGTCGAGTGATTTCGCTCCTCAGCTATTTAAGAAATATCAGATGGAGGAGCAGGCAGTCAGCTGGGAGCGTTCAACAAGACCTGAGATTTTTTTTTTTTTTTCGTGTATGGCGGGTGGCAGTGGGCGGCGTGATTGACGATGGATTTACATCTACATTGTTTTTTATTTTTTTATTTCAATATTTTTTTTATTGACTTTGTCAAAGAGTACAGAAAGGTAAACATTGTCTGTGATACTGTAGGTTAAGGTAAAGAAGAACCATTGAAGGTAATATATGACATAGTATTTGTGAGGCATATATGAAATCCATAGGACCAAGTGCACACTGAGGTATGAAAGGTCTGTCCAACCTCTAGACACCCCATTTGAGAACAAACTGTGTCAGGAGGGAGGGCAACCCATCCAACCATTATTTTATTTCGAAAGTTTCTCTTGAACATAATAAACATATTAAACATATCAATGAATATTGTTGTCAAGCATAGGTGGAAAAAGATAGTGAGAGTCCCTGTATAGGGGAGGAGTGGTTAACAATAGTCAAAGATGTTTTGCGTACCAATTGTTCCATGGTAGCTATTCATGGGATATTTGGTTGGTTTTCCCTTGGGAAGAAGCCATCATCTGTTAATGGGTGTAGTGTAAGTGAATCAGGTCTATCGCTTCTGTTAGGGTGGGAGGAGATGGGTTTTTCCATTTTCTGGTGATGCTTAATCTTGCTGCAAGAAGAATGTGAGTAATTGTGTGGTGTATTTTGTGTGGAAGCATATCAGTGTCAAAAGATAGTAGTGCTAGACCTGGATTAAGTGGGACGTGGGTCTGAGCTATTCCCGAGATAGTGTTGAAAATGGATGTCCAGTATAGTGTTAGCGAGGGGCATTCCCAGAGGATATGATAACCATACCCTTTTTGACCACATCCCCTCCAACATAGGTTGGTTAGTTGGGGGTTAAATCTGGAATTTTTTTCTGGAGTCATGTACCATCTATGAAGGTGGAGAGTTCCCATAGAGTGGAGCAGCATTTTGCTCTGTAAGTGGATTTACAGGCTTTAATCCATTGGGATTCTGTGTATGCCTGACCTAAATCTATTTCCCACTGTTTGAGGGAAAGATGTTCGCCCTCCCTACTTTGTTACCTATAACACATGTTTTGGCTTTAAGTTTTTGTTGTGTTTTTTTGAATACTTCTAGTAATAGAGAGTGGAGTTCATGCCGAAGTTTGAATATTTGGAATTGGAGGAGTGGGTTGGGTGTGTTTTATTTTGGGATTCTGCAGCTTCTATAGCGGCAGTCAATTCTTCTAAGCGCTGCATCCTCCTTTTCTTAAGTCTGGAGCCCAATTGAATAAAGAAACCTCTGATATATGCTTTATGCGTGTTCCACAGCACCATTGGGTCAGTCACTGATCCTGTGTTTGTAGCAAAGAAATCTTCAAGTGGTTTAGAGATATATTTAGAGTGTGTTGGGTTTTTTAATATAAAGTTGTTCACTTGCCACAAGTACGTGTGTGGGTCTGATGGTTTGTTGGTTATGCTGATGCTCACAGGAGCGTAATCTGACCAGGTGATGGTGTATATCTGAGACTTATGTACATTTTGCAGCAGCCAATTAACAGTGAGGAAGAGGTCAATATGTGAGTATGTATTGTGGCGCATAGATAGGTAAGTATAATCTCTTTCTTATGCATGTCAACACCTCCAAACATCATATAATTCATTGGCATTTATAAATTTACTCAGGGGTGATTCAAATCTCCTGGGTCCAACTTGGCATTTGGTATCCAGTTGAATTCCCCAGAAATTACCAAGTGACCTTTTTGAAGCTTCTTCACTGCTTTGAGGGTAGATTTAAGGAAGGACATCTGGCATTGATTGGGAGAATAGAGAGTCACTAATGTGTATTTGGTGTTTTCTATGGTGCATAGAAGAATTATATAATGACCCTCTGGATCAATGGTACATTGCTGCATCTGAAAAGAGACAGTTTCTCTGACGTGATAAGCACCTGTCATGGACCTTGGAATGCGGAGGTGTTCCTCCTTGAAATCTGTTACACAGTGGGGGTCTTCTGCACTGTCTTAAGGCTCCAGACGGCTCCATTGTTCTGTGTCTGGCTATTGTGTACATTGATTGCCCCCTGGGGCTTCTGTCTCATTACACATAACAGTCCTTCTAATCAAGCTATTGGACCAATCCCTGATGACTCATTTTTAAGTCCTCATTTGCATGGCTAAGGAGGACCTGAAGGAGGACAACATGTACTTTACAATTGACCAATAGGAAAGTAGTTGTTGGGGGTGGGATGTTTCAAATTCTGTATAAAAGTGTGTTGTGTACTTCCAATAAAGGTCTTCCTGTTTGAACTTACATACATCCTGCCTGGTGTTTGTTCTAATGGATTCCGAAAGGCACATAGCTGTAGGTCAGATCCCGGAGCCTTGGATGAGCGAACCATCAGACGTTGCGATCTGCAAGCTGACTCACTAGTAGTAGAGGAGTGTCGGGAGAGCGGAAGCGAGTGAGCAAGGGTCTCGTTACAGCACCCCTCTTTGTTTCTTCGAGTAACATGCCTTAAATATGCGAGGGAATGATTTATGTTGGCAGGAGGGAGCTGCATCCTGGGCAAAATGCGTTTCTCAGAGGATATCGCAGTTGTGTTCTGGGGCTGTTTTCCAAAGAGATGCTCTCTTTGCAGGATGGTTCAAACTCTTTGGGTTGAGGAAAAGTATGTTGATGGACATGGTTGGTGAGTGTGTTGATCCGTATGTGCCGAGATTTAAAAATTAGGATTGTTGTTTTCGAACAAAGTTTTCGCAGGGTAGTAATGAAGAAGGTATGAGGTGTATGCTTGAGTATGGAGATCCTAAAGGAAGGAAGGAAGGTCCTGTGGTTTGAGGCAGTCTATTATGAGAGAGCTCAATTTCCAAACAGAGCAAATATTAGGCAGGATCCAAGTGGATGTAATATCATGACAGCAATAACTTAAAGTAATAGTTAAAAAAAAATATGAGAGAACAGAAGAATAAAATTAATAAAATGTAGAACTTAAAGGTCAGCTGAGATACTTGTAAAGGTTGCTGACCAGTTGTGGGGGTAATATTCAATCGGCAGTTGTTATCGAACTAGAGACCTGAGCGGAGAATAATACTGAAGGTGAGAGTCTATTCAGCAGGGACATTGTATACTTTTCATTTGGCTTTGTGGTTTCCAGGGCGATGGTGGCAATGTTGTAGTGGTTTGGATTTTTGGGCAAAGTTGTAATCCTCTCTAGGTAGGTCTGGTATTATATCCCAGGATTGTAGTAGCCTCCTACCATCATCAGGGTTGGAGATCATGTAGGAAGAACCATTGCGGGTTATTACCAAGGTGACTGGATGGCGCCACTTGTATGGAATTTTGTAGTTGTTGAGAGCTTTAGTAACCGTTTTCAGTTGCCTCCTCAGATTAAGCGTATACTGGGATAGGTACTTCATGAAAGGGCGCAGGGAGATTGGGAAGTGCTCTTGCTTTGAAAAGCAGTTGTTCCTTAACTTGAAAAAAGTGCATCTTCATTAGGACATCCCTAGGGACCGAGTTGTCGAGATGTTTAGGTTTAGGGATCCTATGTATGCGATGGATGGTTCTTTCAATCTGGTTTGATGGTTTATTTGTTAACAAAGTTTGAAATATCCAATAAATTTCGTTCCACTTCATGATTGTGTCCCTTTTGTTGTTGATTCTTCACAAAAAATTACAGTTTTATATCTTTATGTTTGAAGCCTGAAATGTGGCAAAAGGTCGCAAAGTTCAAGGGGGCCGAATACTTTCGCAAGGCACTGTACATTTTTTTAAAGAAAAAAATCTTGCAAGGTTTAACTAAATAGTAAGGAAAACTTTAAAAAAATATAATAAAACAAATGTTACTGTAAAAAATATAAACTTAGCCTACCTTAAAAGTGAACAGTATCAGTCAGTAGGACAGTGGATGGTATGTGGACAGTGTCAGTAGAGTTGTAGACAGCGTGTTGATAGTGTCAGTAAAGCAGTAGATGTGTCAGTAGGGCAGAAGTTGGTGTCAGTAGGGCAGAGGACAGTGTCAGTAATTTTTTATTTTTAGTATTTTATTTTTTATTTTTTTCAATTTTATTTTTTTATTTTTTTTTTGTACAATTTTATATTGTATTATTTTTTACATATTTATTTTTAGCAGCCCTGTTGGGGGTTTCGGTGAAACATCAGGGGTCTAAACAGACCCCTGATATGCCACTTTTGAGACAAATGTGAAAATAGGAAATGAGATTCAGAACAATCTCTGCAGCCTCAGTGGCACAGAATGAATGAACAAGACAAGCTCTGCCTGGTCCTTCTGTTTATTGACAAACTGAAGCACAGTAAACATAGGGCGAGATTTACTAACACGGGTGCACTTGTGAGTCTGGTACAACTCTGCATAGTAATCAGATTCCAGTTTTTGTATTATCAAAGCTTAATTGAAAAAGCTGAAGTTAGAAGTTGATTGGTTACTCTGCACAGCTGCACCAGATTCTGTGTGCAACAGTCCTAGTAAATCTTCCCCATAGTTTACTATGCTTCAGTTATGAATTAACACAGTGAGTGACTGGTACTGATCACTTATTGTTTTTACTCAGAAAAGGAAGGGGCCAGTAAATATGACATATTTACTGTCCCCTTTCCCCGCTCTCAATCCTGAAACAATCCCCCACAGCAGCCGACATGGGAGGAGAGGAGGGGAAGCTAGCAGCTCTGAAAGGAGGGGGGAACCAGGGGAGCACACATAGGGACCAGGCAGCAGAAGGAAGGGAAACATGGAGAGGAGGAGGGGCAGTGGGGGCAGCATTTACTGGAACTGATCATCTGTATTTTCCTTCTGCACCAGCCAAAAGCCGACGGGAGGGAGAGGAGGAGAAGCCAGCTTTCCGCTGCTGCAGGAGGAAAATACAGGTGATCAGTCCCAGAGAATGTCGCCTCACTCCTGTCTAGGTTCCAGGGGTTGGCAAGGAAGAGACACGATCTACCCGTCACCTGCCAGCGATTGACGAATTGCTGACCCCCAGTATATGCAGGGCCGGCGCCCCGCTAGGTGAACTAGGCAGCCACCTAGAGCGATCTGCTGCCTAGGGGGCGCAGCCATGGCCACTGACTACCCTGCTAGCCTGGTCAGGGAACAAGAGGGGCTGAGGAATACCACCCTATACAGGGCTCTGGCACTGACTCTCCAGAGAAAGCAGCAGCCGTGGAGGACATACTTTATGGCTGCTGTGGAGGAGGTAAGCAGAAGCTCAGCCTGTGAGGTGGGCGACATGATAGAGCAGGCTTCCGGGAGTCAGAGGACAGCTAGGGAGGTGGAGGAGGCGGGCACCATGTTTCAGGTCTCTGGACATAGAAGAAATTCTACTGGCCCGATGAGTCTGCTCTGACCCTGTAGTCACTCGTGCCCTAGACAAGACTACAGCCCGGGAGTCAGAGGACAGCTGGGGAGACGGAGGAGGCTGGCACCATGTCTCAGGTCTCCGAACGCAGGAGAAATTCTGCTGCCCCAGTGAGTCTGCTCTGACCCTGTAGTTACCCGCGCCCTAGGCAAGACTAACGCTACCTGGTGGTGTTATTCTTGCCTAGGGTGCAAAATAGTCAAGCAACGGCCCTGAGTATATGCCATGTGGCAGCCCATCTCTTACACACATTTCACATTATTTCCATTGCCCATCAGTGTATTTTATTTGCATTGATAATTTTTGGTATACATTTGTAGAGAATGAGTTTCCATCATGTTAGAAAACCAATTTGTTAAATAAGAAGTGCGGAACTGTAAAAGACCAAACATACATATTTACCTACCCGATGCAACATTGGATGCTGCAAGCTGTCCCCTGCTGCCTCTAAGCCTGAGTACTGAGTGATCACGTGACCGCTGATCGCTCAGATATTGGGTCTGCTTGGAGCAGAGAGTGGTTACTGTTAATTATCACTCTCTGCTCTGTCTCTCCAGTGCTCACTGAAGTACTGGGCTGTGGAGCAGACAGGAGCCACTAACCTAGGCTCTCAGCTGAAAGGCTGAGCCAGCTGCCGGTCAGGAATCTGGGTGGATTTTGACATTATTGACTGAGTACATCCAGAGACTGGAGAGTCGGATGCTGGGTCACAGGAGTGCAAAAGTAAGTTCACTCCTGTGACCCACATGAGAAGTATGGCCAAAACAAGCTTTGGCCATACTCCTCTTTAATTGTTTTCTAGTGTGAATTGAATATTCTATGACTTTGTCCAATCTTTGGCAGACTTGATAAAACGCATCTTGTTCATGGTCATACTTAGTCTTATCCTTCCATAAATCTCTTCTAGCAGAGGAACCAGTCTTAAAAGTGACACATATGACCATCACAAATTCCACTGATCAGTTAAACTGCCGAGCATATGGACATTACCCCAAGAACATCTCCATGGCATGGTACCATTATGAAGACCGAGTACACGAAAACCTGGGGGAGACAGTGACCATACCTCTTCCTGACCTCACCTACCTCACCTGGCTAACGTTAAACATCTCCACGAACAACAATGATGTCTACAGTTGTCAAGTCAATCACAGCAGCACAGAGTCAACAATCGTTGTAGAATGGGGTAAGTTAAATTATGGACATTTTTAAAGAGAATTGTAAACTAACCTTTATAACAGTTTATAGCTGTAAAATAGCTGCTATATATCCTTTACCCATCATTTCCTTTTTCATGCTTCTGTCACTAGAAATGCTCAAAAATGGGCCCCCGTGCAAAGAAGAGTTAAAGTTACACTAAACAATATCCTTAGGGTCCTTTCACACAGGCAATCCGATTCGATTCACCTGTCAATTTTTATGGCCGACCTGATCGGATGCTCCATGTATCCCTATGGGGCAGTGGATGTCAGCGGAGACATCTCCGCTGACACCCGCTGTTATCTGATTCCAAACCTGTCTGTGAACTCCAGATGGATGGAAACCCTATTTTTCATCAGTCTGGCGAATCGGATGGGATCAGATGAGAACGGACAGATGGTCCGTTCTCATCCGCTCTCCCCATAGAGGACATCAGGGATCTGACAGCTCCGTCTCCGCACACAGAGTTGAGACGGAGCTGTCATCCGCCTGCTCAGCGGGGATCGGCGGATCTTATTCTCCAGATAAAATAAGTACACATCCACTACTTAATGACCCTGTAATCTTTATTTAACCACTTGCCGACCGACGCAAGTACATATACTGCGGCGGTCAGCCCCTCACAGGCAAAGTGACGTATGGGTACGTCACTAGCCTGTGAGGCTCTGGGGAGCGAGCGCGCGCCGCGGGAGGCGCGCTCCCCCTCCCGCTCGGTCACGGACCCCCCCCCCCCCCGCGCGTGTGCCCGGCGGACCCGATGTCCGCCGGGCACTCGCGATTGTCCGTGACAGCGAACACCTCAAGCCACAGCCAATCACAGTAAGAATCACGCCCCTAGGGACACACACCACCCCTCCCTCTCAAAAAAAGTTAACCCCTTCACTACCAGTGTCATTTTACAGTAACAGTGCATATACATAGCACTGATTACTGTAGTAATGTCACTGGTAACCCCAAAAGTGTCAAAAATGTCAGTCAAGGGTCCGATCTGTCCGCCGCAATGTCGTAGTCCCGCAAAAAAATTGCAGATCGCCGCCATTTCGCGTTAAAAAAAAACAACAAAAATGACAAAAATCTTTCCCTTAGTTAGTAAACGCAATAACTTTCGCACAAACCAATCAAAATACGTTTTTTGCGATTTTTTTTTACCAAAAATATGTAGCATAAAACAAATTGGCCTAAAATGTTAAAAAAATTCGATTTTTACATTTTTTTGGGGGGAATTCTTATATAAAAAATGTGAAAATTATTGTTATTTTTGCAAAATTGTCGCTCTTTTTTTGTTTATAGCGCATGATCAAAAAATCGCACAGGTGATCAAATACCACCAAAAGAAAGCTCTGTTTGTGGGAAAAAAAGGACGTCAAAGTCGTTTAGGTACAGCGTCGCACGACCGCACAATTGTCCTTTAAAGTCACGCAGTGCCGACTCGCAAAATACCCCCTGGTCAGGAAGGGGGTAAAATCTTCCGGGGCTTAAGTGGTTAATGAAATAGGTTTTACTATGCTTTACTGCCTCCTTGTAACATTCTCCATGAGCTCCCAACCCTTTCCTTTTTCCCTTCATTGCCGTTTGGAAAGAGCAGCACATGTTAATTTCAATCATATACACTGCTCTATAAGCACACTGCCCATACCATTGTCCATAGTCCATCTCAAGATGAGCAAGAGAGGGTGGCTACATTCCTACAAATAGTGGGACCACGGAGAATGAAGATAGGAACCCACTAACAGGAATACAGATCACAGCAGCTAAAAAATGTAATGGTTTGGAGGAGGCTGAGAGCAATAGAAGGGACTTTCTGAGTTCAAGTGAGAGAAAAAGCCCATCTCTGACTTTTACCTAGAAAATAGGTAAATATAGGCATGCACAGGGGTTGTGCCAGGTGTTCCTGGGCACACCTTAACCTCCCTGGCGGTATGATTATGTCAGGAATTATGTACCAAAAGCGGTACAATATTTTGCATGGAAATTTGGCGTTATGTATTATAGGCCTACAATTCTTAGTAATTACTGACTTAAACCTGACCAAAACAAGACTCTAGTAGACATCCCAGATGTGATAAATTTGAAACACAAACGCATGAATTATAATCGAATCAATAATATAATTTTATTATATAATATATAATATAATATATATATATTATATAATAAAATTATATTATTGATTCGATTATAATTCATGCGTTATATAATATATATATATATATATATATATATATATACAGTGGGTACGGAAAGTATTCAGACCCCCTTAAATTTTTCACTCTTTGTTATATTGCAGCCATTTGCTGAAATCATTTAGGTTCATTCTTCTTTCTCATGAATGTACACATAGCACCCCATACTGACAGAAAAACACAGAATTGTTGACATTGTTGCAGATTTATTAAAAAAGAAAAACTGAAATATCACATGGTCCTAAGTATTCAGACCCTTTGCTCAGTATTTAGTAGAAGCCCCCTTTTGATCTAATACAGCCAGGAGTCTTTTTGGGAAAGATGCAACAAGTCTTTCACACCTGGATTTGGGGATCCTCTGCCATTCCTCCTTGCAGATCCTCTCCAGTTCTGTCAGGTTGGATGGTAAACGTTGGTGGACAGCCATTTTTAGGTCTCTCCAGAGATGCTCAATTGGGTTTAAGTCAGGGCTCTGGCTGGGCCATTCAAGAACAGTCACGGAGTTGTTGTGAAGCCACTCCTTCGTTATTTTAGCTGTGTGCTTAGGGTCATTGTCTTGTTGGAAGGTAAACCTTCGGCCCAGTCTGAGGTCCAGAGCACTCTGGAGAAGGTTTTTGTCCAGGATATTCCTGTACTTGGCTGCATTCATCTTTCCCTCGATTGCAACCAGTCGTCCTGTCCCTGCAGCTGAAAAACACCCCACAGCATGATGCTGCCACCACCATGCTTCACTGTTGGGACTGTATTGGACAGGTGATGAGCAGTGCCTGGTTTTCTCCACACATACCGCTTAGAATTAAGGCCAAAAAGTTCTATTTTGGTCTCATCAGACCAGAGAATCTTATTTCTCACCATCTTGGAGTCCTTCAGGTGTTTTTTAGCAAACTCCATGCAGGCTTTCATGTGTCTTACACTGAGGAGAGGCTTCCGTCGGGCCACTCTGCCATAAAGCCCCGACTGGTGGAGGGCTGCAGTGATGGTTGACTTTCTACAACTTTCTCCCATCTCCTGACTGCATCTCTGGAGCTCAGCCACAGTGATCTTTGGGTTCTTCTTTACCTCTCTCACCAAGGCTCTTCTCCCCCGATAGCTCAGTTTGGCCGGACGGCCAGCTCTAGGAAGGGTTCTGGTCGTCCCAAACGTCTTACATTTGAGGATTATGGAGGCCACTGTGCTCTTAGGAACCTTAAGTGCAGCAGAAATCTTTTTGTAACCTTGGCCAGATCTGTGCCTTGCCACAATTCTGTCTCTGAGCTCTTCAGGCAGTTCCTTTGACCTCATGATTCTCATTTGCTCTGACATGCATTGTGATCTGGAAGGTCTTATATAGACAGGTGTGTGGCTTTCCTAATCAAGTCCAATCAGTATAATCAAACACAGCTGGACTCAAATGAAGGTGTAGAACCATCTCAAGGATGATCAGAAGAAATGGAAAGCACCTGAGTTAAATATATGAGTGTCACAGCAAAGGGTCTGAATACTTAGGACCATGTGATATTTCAGTTTTTCTTTTTTAATAAATCTGCAACAATGTCAACAATTCTGTGTTTTTCTGTCAGTATGGGGTGCTATGTGTACATTCATGAGGAAGAAGAATGAACCTAAATGATTTTAGCAAATGGCTGCAATATAACAAAGAGTGAAAAATTTAAGGGGGTCTGAATACTTTCCGTACCCACTGTATATGTATGTGTGTGTGTGTGTGTGTGTATATATATATATAATATAAATGTTATGTGTTTGTGTTTTGTGCAATGTTTGAATTTCCCTCCCTAGTTCCGCTCCCATGCACCATTGCTGCGGCAGGGAACGGAACAAGGAAGTCATCAGACCAACGGACAAGTGGCGGGGATCTCGGCTGGCGATCACAGAAATGGGAGATCATCGCTGGATCGCCGGGAGAAGGTAAGGGACAGCGCTGCAGGCTCTGCACATCTACCCCGAGCGTGACTCGGGGATACCGATAGTAGTAGGAAAAATCCACCCCGAGTCACGCTCGGGGATACCGCTAAGGGGGTTAATCACTCTGTGCAGTGCCGACTCCCCCTACTGCCTGAGCTTTCCCCCATGTTGCCCCCCCTACCCCCATGGCTGCTGGCCTCCCTTCTCTTCTCTCCTCTCCCCTCAGCTGCAGCAGGGGATGTTTCAGAATGGGGGAAAGGGCTAGTCAATATGTCATTTACCGGGCCCTTACTTTTCTAAATGAACACAGTGAACACACTCACTTGCTGTGTTCATTCATAACTGAAGCATCATAAACTGTGTTTCCTATGCATCAGTTTATGAATGAAGAGGAAGCAGCTTAGCACAGAGCACTTCCCATTTATTCACTGACCAGTGGATCTGAGGCTGCAGAGAGACATGTCATGTGTGTTTGAGCTTTGGGGTGCACACCCTAATACAATTGGCTGCGCACACCTGTGCACTTAAACGTGCACCGTACTGTACATGCAGCCGGTGACGTCATTCAGGGTCCTGTGCCGTAAACAGCGGCTCCCATGCACATGCACGGGAGTGATGTCATCACGGCTCCAGCCAGTCACACAGCCAGAGTCCATGAACCCGGAAGGAAGACCGGGTGAAGATGGGAGCTCCTGCAGCAGTGACAGCACAGTGCTGGAGGGCTTTGTTTTCAGGTAAGTTTAACATAACATGCTCGTATGCGATGCATACTAGCACATTATGACATTGCCTTTCAGGTCAGGGGGAAAAAAAAATGGTTTACTACCGCTTTAAAGCCGAAGTGTGGGAAACTATAAAAAATTCCCTCGCAGTGGGACTGTGCCTGCACTGCAAGGGATAATTGATTGGTTTAGGGGACACCAGATGAAAGATTTACCTACCTGATCCTCCACTCATCCCTACAACTTAACTGGTCCCAGAAGCATATTCTTCTCTGTGCTCCACCAGTCTAAGGTCCTGATGTCATCGCGACTAGTGCAGGGTCCATAACCCTGCACTGGACACCAGGATGCAGAGAGACAGTCTACTTCTGGAGTGTGTGGGAAAGCCATCTGCTGGGTGAGTGGAGCATCAGGTAAATAAAAAAGCTTCTCCTTTCCTTTAGATAAAATAAGCAGTTAACCCTTTCAGTGTGGGCGCATCCCTATTTTTTTAAAGTTTCCCAGAGCTGGGCATTTAGCCCCCGTTCACACCAAATCCGGCTTTGAAATTGTGCAACAGTGTTACTTCAGGTGCAACTTGGCTGGCATCTGTGTGACTTGCTCAGATGTCTATTCAAGTTGCACCTAGGTAGGTGCTAGAGAGTGAGTATAGTTTTGGCTCTGTCTGCCTATCAGAGGAGCAGCAGGCAAATCTATATTGCTTTCTGCCTACGAGAGAGCAGGATCTGTGAGTTAGGTCTGCTGATGGTGCTCAGTATTAGGGATGATCGAACGGTTCGGGTCCACCATTGGTTCGACCCGAACATTGGGTGTTCGAGGTTTGGCCGAATTTAGAACTTTTTGCCCAAAAAGATCGGAATTCGGCAACCAGAACCGCCCAAAATGCAATGCTTCAGGAAATAAGCTTTAAAAGCCCGTGATTGGACCAGAACCATTAGCAAAAGCCAATTGAGGGGGCAGGAGAATGCTAGGAATGTGATTGGAGTGACTAGGGGGTCCCTAGACCAATCATTAGTGAATACGCCCCCCAGTATATAAGATCGCCCCCACCATATTCCTAGCATTGTTATACTGGACATGGAAGAGAATGGAAGCAGTTCTGTTAATTTTACTTTAAAAGTGTCATTTAGCTATTTTTAGTGTCAGGTAAGGGATATCTAGTGTAGTTAGAGTGCTCCTTTACACTTAAGTTAGCTTCAAAAATTGAGTTTCTGTAGGGAAAGTGTTAAGTGTAAGGGGACCGTAGTGTAGTGTAGGGTTAACTGGCAGTGACTGCTATGGCAGGGTGACAAAACCCTTCCATAGCAGGGTGACCGCTATAGAAAAATGATCATTTCTCTGAGTTGCTTCGGGACAGGAATATGGCTTCTCACCAGCCAAGCATTTTTTATGCTGCAGGGGCTGCCACTGCCAGTGCTTTTTTGAGGACATGTTTGATGTCAGACATGACATCTGAACATGTGTATAGGGGGTATATATAGACATATATGTCTGAATATATACCCCTAGACATATATAGGTGTGATAGTAGCAGAAATAAATGCTTGCGCTAATGAAATCATTTACAGGAATATATTTCTGCTACTATCACACCTATATATGTCTAGGGGTATATATTCAGACATATATGTCTATATATACCCCCTATACACATGTTCAGATGTTTTGCCTGCCTCAAAAGAACCCAAAAAAATGCCAAAAAAACGCTAGCATCAAAAATAAATGCCCAGGTGTGTTTTTGCTGGCATTTTTTGGGGGGTTTTGGAGGCAGGCAAAACATCTGAACATGTGTATAGGGGGTATATATAGACATATATATCTGAATATATACCCCTAGACATATATAGGTGTGATAGTAGCAGAAATATATTCCTGTAAATGATTTCATTAGCGCAAGCATTTATTTCTGCTACTATCACACCTATATATGTCTAGGGGTATATATTCAGACATATATGTCTATATATACCCCCTATACACATGTTCAGATGTTTTGCCTGCCTCAAAAGAACCCAAAAAAATGCCAAAAAAACGATAGCGTCAAAAAAAAAATGCCCAGGTGTGTTTTTGCTGGCATTTTTTGGGGGGTTTTGGAGGCAGGCAAAACATCAGAACTTGTGCACAGTACCACTATACACAAGTTCAGATGTTTTTCCTGACTGCAAAGAACCCCAAAAAATGCCTGCGATTAAACCGGGAGAGAAACTAACTACCTGTCCTGAAAGAAAGTGTTCTAATACAAACAATCTTTTTTTTTCTGGTTCTGGACATGGTACAGAGCTGAAACTTCACAGGTACACATTTTAGACCCCCCAGACACCAAATCACACAAAAAAGTTCTTAAAAATTGTCATTTTTGATAAAAAAGCCAATTATTGAAAAAATTAAAAAAAAAAAAAAGAGATTTTTTGATTTTCACTTTGGATTTAGGGGGGGTCTAAAAGGTGTACATGTGAAGTTTCAGCTCTGTAGCATGTCCAGAACCAGAAAAAAAAGATTGTTTGTATTAGAACACTTTCTTTCAGGACAGGTAGTTAGTTTCTCTCCCGGTTTAATAGCAGGCATTTTTTGGGGTTCTTTGCAGTCAGGAAAAACATCTGAACTTGTGTATAGTGGTACTGTGCACAAGTTCTGATGTTTTGCCTGCCTCCAAAAACTCCCAAAAAATGCCAGCAAAAACACACCTGGGCATTTTTTTTTGACGCTAGCGTTTTTTTTGGCATTTTTTTGGGTTCTTTTGAGGCAGGCAAAACATCTGAACTTGTCTATAGTGGTGTATATACACACATACATATATTTATATACACACCTAGACATATATAGATGTGATAGTAGCAGAAATATATGCTTGCGCTAATGAAATCATTTACACTAATATATTTCTGCTACTATCACACCTATATATGTCTAGGTGTGTATATAAATATATGGATGTGTGTATATATATACCACTATAGACAATATCAGATGTTTTGCCTGCTTCAAAAGAACCCAAAAAAATGCCAAAAAAACGCTAGCATCCAAAAAAAATGCCCAGGTGTGTTTTTGCTGCCATTTTTTGGGGGTTTTTGGAGGCAGGCAAAACATCTGAACTTGTGCACAGTACCACTATACACAAGTTCAGATGTTTTTCCTGACTGCAAAGAACCCCAAAAAATGCCTGCTATTAATACGGGAGAGAAACTAACTACCTGTCCTGAAAGAAAGTGTTCTAATACAAACAATCTTTTTTTTTATGGTTCTGGACATGCTACAGAGCTGAAACTTCACATGCACACCTTTTAGACCCCCCAGATCTGAAATCCAAATCTCTCTTTTTTTTTTTTTTAAATTTTTTCAATAATTGGCTTTTTTATCAAAAATGACAATTTTTAAGAACTGTTTTGTGTGATTTGGTGTCTGGGGGGTCTAAAAGGTGTACCTGTGAAGTTTCAGCTCTGTAGCATGTCCAGGACCAGAAAAAAAGATCATATAGGTGTTAAAGTTAAAGGAGGGTCCCGACCCACATCCCTGTTCTACTGAAAAATTATGTTTTCTTTTTTTATGGTTCTGGACATGCTACAGAGCTGAAACTTCACATGCACACCTTTTAGACCCCCCGGATACTAAATCTAAAGTCAAAATCAAAAAATCTCTCTTTTTTTTTTAATTTTTTCAATAATTGGCTTTTTTATCAAAAATGACAATTTTTAAGAACTTTTTTTTGTGTGATTAATAGTTAATGGGGCATGACCCAGAACCCTGGGCACTTTTTAGGGGCGTTTATTGGGTTTTAGGGCTTAAAAATGGTGTTTTTTGATTACCGAAGTTCGGGTCCCATTGATTTCAATGGGGTTCTGAAATCCGGGCCGAACTTTTGGGAAGTTCGGGTGTTCTGGTCGAACCGAACTTTTCAAAAGTTCGATCATCCTTACTCAGTATCTGACTCATTGAGTCTAGGAGAGTGTTTCACACTGGTCCAATAGGGAGGCATATTGGACAGTGGAGGAAATCTGACCAATGGGTACACAGGCTTTGATACAGCCCCAGTGATTGGCACAGACTGATTGTCTCGGTGCATTCTGGGGTGTAGTATAAAAGCCAGGAGCACATTTGCTGCGGGGTCTTTGGCTGGTGAGCATAGTTCCGGAGGGAGGGTGGCGGCTGCCTCTGTACCAATGGCACTCAGTCACAGGCAGTTGGCCTGGGGACCAGAAGGAAGGAGCTGAACCCAGAGGTCCTTGAGAGCTGACTGGAGGGGTAGAGACACTGGAGACCCTCAAAAAACAGTATCGTGAGTACAGGGGATCATGTTTAGGGGCCTGACCTGAGTGGGGCCACCCCGGTGTAGGATAGGCTTAGGACGGGTGTCAGCAGGTGGAGTGAAAGGGGGTACCAGGAGTGTATCCCGAAGATAATTCATCCTAACAAGTCATCTAAAATAGAGACTTAATTCTGAATTAATCTAAGTGGCAAGGTGAATCTGCATGCTGGCTGCATCCTCAGACAGGAGTCCTCATATCTTGTGAATAAATCAAGTTGGATTATCCCACTCTTCCCTTATCCCATCCCTAATTTAAATAAACCACAAAAATAACTACATCCCCTAGACTGTTCATTGACTGAGCCAGAGAGTAAAGAGTTAAATTGTGCATGCTGCAGTTGCTAACGGTGACCCAGGGGCATCCCAAGGTGAACAATCCAGCAGTCCTCAAGGTGGCAGTGCTACAGGTGGTTCAGAGAGAAGCTCCAGAACTTGGACTGTTCACCCAGGCAGAGCTGCTGTTAGAAAACAAGGGGCCTTTTACAGCCTACCTGACCCCCCCCCCCTTAGTTTAAGATACATTAAAATCTTTACTAGCGGACACAAACACACATGCCCTCAACATAGGGGGTGCTTTGGGGCTCTGCACCCCCACCTCAAAGCACCTTGTCCCTATATTGATGGGGACAATGGTCTCTTCCCCACAACCCTGGGCTGTGGTTGTGGGGGTTTGCGGATGGGGGACTTATAGGAATCTGGAAGCCCCCTTTTACAAGGGGGTCCCCAGATCCCGACACCCCCCCATGTAGATGAGTATGGGGTACCCATTTACCAAAAAAGTGTAAAAAAGTAATAGAGCAAAGATAGCCTGTGAGGTTGATCCCAGCCAGGGACCTCCTCCAGGGAAAGAAACGGGGGAACAGGATGTTTTGATGCTTTAATATAGACAACGTACAGATAATGATGTAGATAAAGCAGAAATGTAGATAGGTTAAAAAATATAGTCTTTATTAACATATACAGATCAAAAAAATATGGATAATACAAAATGTGAAAAATAAGTACACATTCCTCAACAAGCCTAGTAAAGGCCTCAAAGCAGATCAGATTCCAGATATAGCATACATGCACATATACCGAGGAACTGAGTATCGGACCCAAAAACCCCTACGCGTTTCAACTATTTTGTCTTCCTCAGGGGGAGTTTAGGGTTTCATCCTTACCTCTCCAACTGACCACTGATTGGTCATATTTAAGAGAAACAACCGCTTGGAAAGTCTTCTGTTTCTGATACTTCTAAGACTGCAAATTCTTGGTCCCCCGTCCTCTCTGAGGTCCCCTACACTAGCTTCTAAATCATTACAGAACACAGTATTGACATGGGAGTCATACGATTGAATATTTTGTGAATTTTATTACAAATATATTCCTTATTAGCATAAATATATTTGTAATAAAAAGAAAAGAGAAGGCGCCTGGCCCTTTAAATAAAAGATTGTTGAACCTGCTGCCCTTTTAATTGTAATAAAACAATAAATAGGTATATATCATAGGTAAAAAGGCGCTGGTAATCTTAATATATCACGTGTTATAAAAATGAATAGGTGATTTAAAGTGTAATATATGTGATTAAAAATTGCTACAAATATATATATGATCTACTATTGGTGCAATTAGCAAAGAAAAGTGCATACCAGTGCAATTTCAATTCAGAAGTGTTTGTGCTTCTCAAAGTAAATTAATCCACAAAGGTGTGGATCAGTGAACCAATAAATAGATATATAAAGAATTCCATACAAAAATCACATAAGAATATATAAAAATATAAATATATAAATGTGCTCCAAGTAGTGTTTAAAAGTCCAGGCAATAGCATGCAATCAAAATTGTGCTTGGTGGATTCTTATTAATCCCTTCACAGTGCTCCAGGTGCTGGGATGTGACAACCGTCAATTAAGAAGTGCTTGTGCTTCTCAAAGTAAATTAATCCACAAAGGTGTGGATCAGTGAACCAATAAATAAATATATCAAGAATTCCATACAAAAATCACATAAGGATATATAAAAAAAATCACATAAGAATATATAAAAAAGTATAAATATATAAATGTGCTCCAAGTAGTGTTTAAAAGTCCAAGCAATAGCATGCAATCAAAATTGTGCTTGGTGAATTCTTATTAATCCATTCACAGTGCTCCAGGTGCTGGGATGTGACAACCGTGGCCTCTTACCAGCTAGCAGCAGGTCACAAGGACCCCCAACGCCTGTGATCCCTTTATTGGGTGGATCAGACCTCTCCTCGATTGCTTGGATCTCTGGCTCCTATATTACTCGAGTTGGACCATGTAGTCCCCCCATACACATAAAGATATAGAAGAACAAATAGCCTCCAATAGTGAAATACTGTTTTATTCTCCAAAAAACATACACTATAAGGTGACAATTAGCCTCTTACTATTTGTTGTGCCCTCCTGGCACTGGGCAATTCGGCAGTACAAAATCGTTTTTTTGGGTCTTAGGAAGATATTCTCCGGGGATCTGCAGCACCCTGTATCTCCTTTCCCCCTTTCTTTGTATTGCAGCGGTGGATGTGTATCCCAGCCTCTGTTCCGAATGCCTCTGTGTGTTACTTCCGGGTTAGCATTGACCACAATGCATTTCGCTTAACGAGCGTCCTCAGGCAGTCTCCTGCCTGAGGACGCTCGTTAAGCGAAATGCATTGTGGTCAATGCTAACCCGGAAGTAACACACAGAGGCATTCGGAACAGAGGCTGGGATACACATCCACCGCTGCAATACAAAGAAAGGGGGAAAGGAGATACAGGGTGCTGCAGATCCCCGGAGAATATCTTCCTAAGACCCAAAAAAACGATTTTGTACTGCCGAATTGCCCAGTGCCAGGAGGGCACAACAAATAGTAAGAGGCTAATTGTCACCTTATAGTGTATGTTTTTTGGAGAATAAAACAGTATTTCACTATTGGAGGCTATTTGTTCTTCTATATCTTTATGTGTATGGGGGGACTACATGGTCCAACTCGAGTAATATAGGAGCCAGAGATCCAAGCAATCGAGGAGAGGTCTGATCCACCCAATAAAGGGATCACAGGCGTTGGGGGTCCTTGTGACCTGCTGCTAGCTGGTAAGAGGCCACGGTTGTCACATCCCAGCACCTGGAGCACTGTGAATGGATTAATAAGAATTCACCAAGCACAATTTTGATTGCATGCTATTGCTTGGACTTTTAAACACTACTTGGAGCACATTTATATATTTATACTTTTTTATATATTCTTATGTGATTTTTTTTATATATCCTTATGTGATTTTTGTATGGAATTCTTGATATATTTATTTATTGGTTCACTGATCCACACCTTTGTGGATTAATTTACTTTGAGAAGCACAAGCACTTCTTAATTGACGGTTGTCACATCCCAGCACCTGGAGCACTGTGAAGGGATTAATAAGAATCCACCAAGCACAATTTTGATTGCATGCTATTGCCTGGACTTTTAAACACTACTTGGAGCACATTTATATATTTATATTTTTATATATTCTTATGTGATTTTTGTATGGAATTCTTTATATATCTATTTATTGGTTCACTGATCCACACCTTTGTGGATTAATTTACTTTGAGAAGCACAAACACTTCTGAATTGAAATTGCACTGGTATGCACTTTTCTTTGCTAATTGCACCAATAGTAGATCATATATATATTTGTAGCAATTTTTAATCACATATATTACACTTTAAATCACCTATTAATTTTTATAACACGTGATATATTAAGATTACCAGCGCCTTTTTACCTATGATATATACATATAAATATATTTGTCATGTACTAAGGACTGCTTTAGTATACAAATCTAAACAAAAGAAATACATTATTCATCATTGGGGTTGACTGCTGTGACATCATAATTATGTTGTATTTTCTTTATGCAGGGCAACATGGAGAGTCGCCTGAACCCTTTGGAGCAATACTTACAATATGTATGGCTTGTGCTGTGATCCTTGTTATTATAGTAATTGGTTCTGTGATTATTGCAAAGAGGAAAAGAGGAAAAGACTGTGATGAATCATGATGTGCTAGGAGCACGGATGTGTCCGATTATATATGATGGTATAAAAAGATTCCAACGTTACTTTGACCTATTTTTTTCATTATATATTTACAAAAGTTAGAGTCATAGAGGAAATAAAGTATTTTTTTTACCTCTGATTCTTCATGTTTCTTATATCATTATTATTTATGTTAACACAGTATATATATATATATATATATATACATATACACATAAATACATACACACAGCTTATCCTAAACATATAAAGAAATGTTAAAAAGTGCCGCTTATGATTACTGTGCAAAAAAAAAAAAATATATATATATATACACTGAAAAAAATTATAAACGCAACACTTTTGTTTTTGCCCCTATTTTTCATGAGCTGAACTCAAAGATCTAAGACTTTTTCTATGTACACAAAAGGCCTATTTCTCTCAAATATTGTTCACAAATCTGGCTAAATCTGCGTTAGTGAGCACTTCTCCTTTGCCGGGATAATCCATCCACCTCATAGGTGTGGCATATCAAGATGCTGATTGGACAGCATGATTACTGCAAAGGTGTGCCTTAGGCTGGCCACAATAAAAGGCCACTCTAAAATGTGCAGTCTTATCGCACAGCATAATGCCACAGATGTCACAATTGGCATGCTGACTGCAGGAACGTCAACCAGAGCTGTTGCCTGTGAATTGAATGTTAAATTCTCTACCATAAGCCGTCTCCAAAGGTATTTCAGAGAATTTGGCAGTACATCCAACCGGCCTCACAACAGCAGACCACGTGTAACCACACCAGCCCAGGACCTCCACATCCAGCATCTTCACCTCCAAGATCGTCTGAGACCAGCCACCTGGATAGCTGCTGCAACAATAGGTTTGCATAACCAAAGAATTTCTCCACAAACTGTCAGAAACCATCTCAGGGAAACTCATCTGCATACTCCTCATCCTCATCGGGGCATTGTTGTGCCATTCATTCACGACCATCACCTCATTTTGCAGCATGATAGTGCACGGCCCCATGCTGCAAGGATACACAATTCCTGAGAGCTGAAAAAATCCCAGTTCTTGCATGGCCAGTATACTCACCGGACATGTCACCCATTGAGTATGTTTGGGATACTCTGAATTGGCGTATATGACAGCGTGTTCCAGGTCCTACCAATATCCAGCAACTTCGCATAGCCATTGAAGAGGAGTGGACCAACATTCCACAGGCCACAATCAACAACCTGATCAACTCTATGGGAAGGAGATGTGTTGCACTGCATGAGGCAAACGGTGGTCACACCAGATACTGACTAGTTTTCATATCCCCTGAACCTCCCCAATAGGGATAGACCGATTATCGGCAAAGCCGATTATCGGAAGGGCCAATATTCACTTTTGTCAATATATCTGTATCGGCCCTGGAAATGGCCGATAATACTGAAAATCTAAATATTGCTCATGTAAGGGTAAAAAGATGTCACATAGCATAATTCCATTTACAAATGTTATTGAATATGCCACTCACATGTACAAAAGATATAAGCAATTCCACATTAGCAGATCTGCTGGCAGATCGGTATCTCTCACCCACTTGCCGTAAGTGATACCCGGGTGATACCGCTCCGTTAAGCATTCACTCAATACCACTCAGACCCTCACCCGCTCCATCTCCCACCCACCCAATACCCACATGACCTCCAAGATCGTATCCTGGATGTTGCGGTATCACCCGGGTGTCCTTTACGGCAAGTGGGTGAGAGACGGAGTGGTATTGGGTGGGTGGGAGACTGAGCAGGTGAGAGACGGAGTGGGTGATAGACGTAGCAGTATCACCTGGGTATCACGTACGGCAAGTGGGTGAGAGATACCGATCTGCCAGAAGATCTGCTAATGTGGAATTGCTCATATCTTTTGCACATATGTGAGTGGCATATTCAATAACATTTGTAAACGGAATTATGCTATGTGACATCATTTTACCCTTACATGAGCATTAACACCTAATGGTTGGAGGAGGAGAAGACTAGTCTCGGTCCATTACATAGGATGTACAAAATATCGGCCCATATCGGCCGATACCGATACGGTGTGACTAATATATCGGTATCGGCCCTGAAAAAACTCCCCAGTACAGTAAAACTGCACCCCCCCAACACAGTAAAACTGCACCCCCCCCCCCCCAATACAGTAAAACTGCACATTTTAGAGTGGCCTTTATTGTGGCCAGCCTAAGACACCTGTGCAATAATCATGCTGTCTTATCAGCATCTTGATATGCTACACCTGTGAGGTGAATGAATTATGTCGGCAAAGGAGAAGTGCTCACTGATATAGATTTAGCCAGATTTGTGAACAATATTTGAGAGAAATAGGCCTTTTGTGTACATAGAAAAAGTTTTAGATCTTTAAATTCAGCTCATGAAAAATGGGGGCAAAAACAAAAGTGTTGCATTTATTATTTTGTTTAATGTATATATAGAGTATCTGGCAAAAGTGAGTACACCCCTCACATTTTTTGTAAATATTATATTATACCTTTTCATGTGACAACACTGAAGAAATTACACTTTGCTACAATGTAAAGTAGTGAGTGTACAGCTTGTATAACAGTGTAAATTTGCTTTCCCCTCAAAAGAACTCAACACACAGCCATTAATGTCTAAACCGCTGGCAACAAATGTGAGAACACCTCTAAATCGAAATGTTTAAATTGGACCCAAAGTGTCAATATTTTGTGTGGCCACCGTTATTTTCCGGCACTGCCTTAACCCTCTTTGGCATGGAGTTCACCAGAGCTTCATAGGTTGCCACTGGAGTCCTCTTCCACTCATCCATGATGATATCACGGAGCTGGTGAATGTTAGAGACCTTGCGCTCCTCCACCTTCCATTTGAGGATGCCCCACAGATGCTCAATAGGGTTTAGGTCTGGAGACATTCTTGGCCAGTCCATCACCTTTACCCTCAGTTTCTTTAGCAAGGCAGTGGTCATCTTGGAGGAGTGTTTGGGGTCGTTATCATGTTGAAACACTGCCCTGCAGCCCAGTATCCGAAGGGGGGGATTATGCTCTGCTTTAGTATGTCACAGTACACTCCCACCACCATGCTTGATAGTAGGCAAAACACACTTGTCTTTGTACTCCTCACCTGGTTGTCACCACACACGTTAACTCCACCTGAACCAAATTAGTTTATCTTGATTTCATCAGGCCACAGGACATGGTTCCAGTAATCCATGTCCTCAGTCTGCTTCTCTTCAGCAAACTGTTTGCGGGCTTTCTTGTGCAACATCTTTAGAAGAAGCTTCCTTCTGGGATGACAGCCATGCAGACCAATTTGAGGCAGTGTGCGGCATATGGTCTGAGCACTGACAGGCTGACCCCCCACCCCTTCAACCTCTGCAGCAATGCTGGCAGCACTCATACGTCTATTTCCCAAAGACAACCTCTGGGCACGTGCATTCAACTTCTTTGGTTGACCATGGCGAGGCCTGTTCTTAATGGAACCTGTCCTTTTAAACTACTGTATGGTCTTGGCCACCATGCTGCAGCTCAGTTTCAGGGACTTGGCAATTTTCTTATAGCCTAGGCCATCTTTATGTAGAGCAACAATTCTTTTTTTCAGACCCTCAGAGAGTTCTTTGTCATGAGGTGCCATGTTGAACTTCCAGTGACCAGTATGAGAGAGTGAGAGCGATAACACCAAATTTAACACTCCTGCTCCCCATTCACACCTGAAATCTTGTAACACGAACAAGCCACATGACATCGGGGAGGGAAAATGGCTAATTGGGCCTAATTTGGACATTTTCACTTATGGGGGTAATCACTTTTGTTGCCAGCAGTTTAGACATCAATGTCTGTGTGTTAAGTTATTTTGAGGGGACAGCACATTTACACCATTATACAAGCTGTACACTCACTACTTTAGATTGTAGCAAAGTGTCATTACATAAAAAGATATAATAAAATATTTTCAAAAATGTGAGGGGTGTACACACTTTTGTGAGATACTGTGTATGTATATATATATATATATATATATATATATATATATATATATATATATATATATGGTATACAGTACATACTGAGTATAAAAAAGGACCAGGATTCATAACAACTCACTGCAGATACAAAAGTATAAAGTATGCATGTAAAATAAGAATTAAGGGAATACAAGCTGTATCATTGCTTAGGAAACGTTATAATAATATGGCTAAAGAAGCTATTAGGACACACTATATTAAATTAGGAGTAGACAGGCACATACAGTATTTAAAGATGTGATACAGTATACTCCTTATAGAAACAATTATATGCTAACCAGGGACGTGCAGTGAGGTCAGTGGCTGATGTGGCACTGGCTATTATCAGAGCCAGAAACACACAGGTTACATTTACGTATTTGGTTCTCATTATGTTGGCGATTTCAGTTCTACTCATTTAACAAAAATATTTACAAACGCTGTCCCTTTAAGATGCTTTTCAGTCACCCTTTTTGTTGATGCTGGAAACAATATTACTAGCAAAGATTACAATAAAGACTGAGGAAAAAATAAAACATGCCTTTATTTTCTGAAGCCAGAAATATAACAGTAATATTCAGTAATAAACAAGTAAACAATAAAATGATAAATAAAACAAATGGTAAAACAGTGACACAGTCCAACTAAAAATATATATAATGTTTGGGGGTCCTGAGTAATTTTCTATAAAAAAAAAATGAGGATTTTTACATGTAGGAGAGAAGTGTCAGAATTGGCCTGGGTGGAAAGTGGTTTAATTATTAATTATTAATAAGTTATATACGAATAATTATTATATATTATTTTTAAGGTACTTTACTATATTTTCAAAAACTTTACTCAAGCGGGTGGCTTAACGGACAAATTATTGAAGTTTGAAGTTATAACTTCAAACCAGTAATTTCACAGTAAATAGATAAATAATAAATAATTATGTTATAACATATAGCATAATATTATATTATTTTGCTTGATTAAAAAAGTACCTTTTCAGCAGCAGCAGATTCTCCCTCTTAACTGTGTGAGAAAAACATGCAATTATGGGTAAACCTTATACCCATAAACCCATGTTATTTCCTTGTAGGTAAGAGGGTTGGGCTGGAAGGGAGTATTTGTCTTTTAGACACATGCCCCCTTCTATGACATTTCAGTGAGAGGAGAGTCTTCACTGCAGCATTTTTATTGGACAGCTTGACAAATGGTGCTTTACTATTGGTCCAAGGCTCCAAGCTATCCACTAAGCTCAGTGCCTCTGACAAGAATTCATCCTCTCAGTCTGCTGCAATCAGAGTGTGCCAGCTTGTATTTAAACTGGCCGTGCTGTATGTAGCGTCTGACAGGCTGCACAAGGAGCCCCGTATCTCCGGAACCATAGGTGCTAGGAGCCCCCCCCCCCCACATTTTGACCAGTGGTGGTGTAGGAATTCAGCTACCTACCCCCCAAATTTGGGGTCACAGGTTGCCAATCTACGACCATCGAAGCCCATTCTATTTTTTTTGTTTTTCATGGCAGGTGAGGCTCTGCCCCAGCTGCCTCCCCTGACTGCACGTCCCTGATGCTAACTTGATGCTAATGTCTAGTATTTAACACTAGAGTTGAGCGAAGACCTGGATGTTCGGGTTTGGTGGGTTTGACCGAACTTGAAAAAAAAGTACGGGTTCGTGACCCGGACTTAACCCGAACTTTGTCCCGATTCCGAACCCCATTGAAGTCAATGGAGACCTGAGCTTTTGAGCACTAAAATGCCTCTAAAACAAACATGGAAAGGGCTAGAGGGCTTCAAATTGCATCAAAATCATCTCACGAGCATGGCAATTGCTCTGCAAACAAATGTGGATAGGGAAATAATTTAAAAGAACATAAAAAACAGAAAAATAAAAAATAATCATCTTGAATGATGTATGAGGAGGACGAGGCCCATATGGAGTAGGAGGTTGAGGTGGCGGAGGATATGGCGGTGTAGGTGGAAGCGGCGGGAGTGGTGGAGGAGGACAAAGCCCATATGGAGTAGGAGGTTGAGGTGGCGGTGGATGTGGCGGTGCACGGTGCAGGTGGAAGCGGCGGTGGAGGAGGACAAGGTAGCCAACACTGGTTTTTGTTTTTAATTGTATTTCTTTTTAAATTAGGGTACACCCCAAAGAGTGAGAAAGATCAAAAATACAACAATGGCTGGGTAAGGCTGGTATACATGTCTATTCTGCACAAGATACGGACAAGTCCTGTGGGATCCATGCCTGGTTCATTTTAATGAGCGTGAGCTTGTCCACATTGGCTATGGACAGGCGGCTGCGCTTGTCTGTGATAACGCCCCCAGCCGTGCTAAATACACGTTCAGATAATACACTGGCTGCAGGGCAGGCCAGCACCTCCAAGGCGTAAAAGGCCAGCTCAGGCCATGTGCCCAATTTGGAGACCCAGAAGTTGAAGGGGGCAGACCCGTCATTCAGTACGTCTAGGTGTGTGCACACATACTGCTCCACCATGTTAGTGCTGGGTCGTGGTGCTGCTGGTGGAGCTCCTGTTGCAAGGAGAGGACCTGGTTGATCTGTGGCAGCTACACGCACAAGTGAAACACCTTTCTCAGCTGAGAGTAGGCGACAGAACCTTACAGCAGTATTTGGCAGGGGCTAATGCGCCTCTACAAATGTTGAGGCCAGAACAAGTACAGGCGATAGATAGTAGATTGGGTTGCTGACAGTGCCTCCAGTTCCTTTACATTGTCTCCCACCAAGTCTTCTGCTGAAAGGTCAGAGTTGTCACCTGCAGCCAATGTCCATCAATCTTTCACCTCACCCCCTTACAAATCAGCCAAGCAGTCTGAGCCCCAAGTCATGCAGCAGTCTCTTCTTTTTGATGACTCTGTTAGCATGGTTTCCCAGGGCCATCCATCTAGCCCTGCCCCAGAAGTGGAAGAGATTGAGTGCACCGATGCCCAACCACTTATGTCTCAAGAAAGATGAGTACATGGGAGGACCATCGCAGCACGTCTCAGATGATGACGAAACACAGGTGCCAACTGCTGTGGAATTCTGAATTGTGGAGACCGACAAGGGTTGCAGGGGTGAAGACTGGATGGAAGATGATTTGGAGGACGATGAGGTCCTCGACCCCGTATAGAATGAACATCATGCAGGTGACCTAAGTAGTTTGGAGGAAGAGGCGGTGGTCGCACAGAGCCACCAGGACAGCAGAAGAGGGAGCAGGGTGCAAAAGCGGAGCGGCCGTGCCCTAGACACTACGCCTGCTACTGCCCAATGCAGCAAGGGACCGAGCACACCAAAGCCAGCTCAAAGGAGTTTCCTAGCATGGCAGTTCTTCAGACAATGTGATGATGACAAGAAACGAGTGGTTTGCACGCTGTGCAATCAGAGCCTGAAGCGAGGCATAAACCTTCTCAACCTGAGCACAACCTGCATGACCAGGCATCTAAGTGCAAAGCACGAGCTGCAGTGGAGTGCACACCTCAAAAACCAAGAAAGGTCTCTGGCTCCTCCTGCTTCCTCTTCTGCTGCTGCAGTCTCGGCCTCTTTATCCACCTCTGTAGTGAGACCGGCACCTGCCACCCCTCAAACAGAGGATCTGCCAGCAAAACCACCACCTGGGTCACCAACAACCATCTCCACAATGTCCCTTGGAAGCATTCAGCTTTCTATCTCCCAAACACTGGAGCGGAAGAGGAAGTACCCCCCCTACCCACCCGAGATCCCTGGACCTGAATACCAGCATTTTAAAATTCCTGGCCTTTGAAATGCTGTCATTCCGTCTGGTGGAGACGCAGAGTTTTAAAAGCCTTGTGGCGGAGGCTGTGCCACAGTACGTCGTGCCCAGCCGCCACTACTTTTCCAGACAAGCCATCCCTTCCCTGCACAACCAAGTGGGTGACAAAATCAGGTATGCACTGCGCAACGCCATCTGTGGCAAGGTCCACCTAACTACAGATACGTGGACCAGTAAGCATGCTCAGGGACGTTATATCTCCCTAACAGCACACTGGGTAAATGAAGTGGCAGCTGGGACTGAGGCTGATAGCAGTTTGGCCCATGTCCTTCCACCACCGAGGATTGCAGTGCGCTTCAGTTTGCCTCCTGTTCCTAACATCCTTTACCGCCTCCTCAACCGGTCAGCGTAACACCTTCACCACCAACTTCAGCACAGCCAGGGGTAAACGACAGAAGGCAGTTTTAAAACTTGCCTGTTTGGGGGAAAAACCACACACAGCGCAGGAGTTGTGGAGGGGCATTGAACAGCAGACCGATGAGTGGTTGGTGCCAGTGAGCCTCAAGCCTGGACTGGTGGTGTGCGATAATGGGCGAAATCTCGTAGCAGCTCTGGGCCTAGCCGGTTTGACACACATCCCTTGCCTGGCGCATGTGCTGAATTTGGTGGTGCAGAGGTTCCTTAGAAATTACCCTGATATGTCAGAGCTGCTGCAGAAAGTGCGGGCCGTCTGTATGCACTTTCGGCGTTCTCACCTTGCTGCTGCTCGCCTGTCAGCGCTGCAGCATAACTTCGGCCTTCCCGCTCGCCGCCTCATATGTGACGTGCCCACAAGGTGGAACTCCACCTTGCACATGCTGGCCAGACTGTGCGAGCAGCAGCAGGCCATAGTGGAGTTTGAGCTGCAGCACGCACTCATGAGTCGCTCTGCGGAACAGCACCACTTCACCACCAATAACTGGGCCTCCATGCGAGACCTGTGTGCCTTGTTGCTCTGTAACATATGCAGACTAGGCCGCAATGTAATATTTTTTCCATAAATGGGTGTTTATTGAATAGCGGAATAGAACAACAGTATCCAACGAGTGTATCTCACACGTACAGATACAGACTAGGCCGCAATTTAATATTTTTTCCCTAAATGGGTGTTTATTGAATAGCGGACTAGAACAACAGTATCCAACGAGTGAATCGCACACGTACAGATACAGACTAAGCCGTAATTTAATATCTTTCTGTCCCCTAAATGTTTTTTTATTGCAATGCGCAATACAACAGTATGCAATGGGTGTATCTCACTGTAACATATGCAGACAGGGCCCCAATCAACTTTTTTTGCCCCTAAATGTTTTTTTTTATTGCAAGGCGCAATACAACAGTATGCAATGGGTGTATCTCACCGTAACATATGCAGACAGGGCCGCAATCACCTGTTTTTGCCCCTAAATGTTTTTTTTTTTTTTTTTTATTGCAAGGGGCAATACAACAGTATGCAATGGGTGTATCTCACTGTAACATATGCAGACAGGGCGCAATCAACTTTTTTTGCCCCTAAATGTTTTTTTTATTGCAATGCGCAATACAACAGTATGCAATGGGTGTATCTCACTCTAACATATGCGGACAGGGCCGCAATCAACTTTTTTTGCCCCTAAATGTTTTTTTTTATTGCAATTCACAATACAACAGTATGCAATGGGTGTATCGCACTGTAATGTATGAATGAAAAACTGAAAAATAATTGTCCCCTTAATTGGTGCTTGTTGAATAGCAGATTTCAAATGCAGTGTCTGTGTAAATGCTGTAAGTCACAGTAAAATATGAAGGAAAAACGTTTTTTTCTTTTTAAAATGCAGATTAAGCAGACACATATGCACTGAGGTTGCAGTAAATGCCCGCTACACACTGCACGCCTAAAGGGCCATACACACTATAAGATTTTCTGAAGACTTTTTCCTTCAGATTTACCTTTTGTATGTAGTGCAAGGGCCTGCCAGATTGCATACAAATTGAAAGTGTTTAGGTTTGACCTCATATTATCTGGTTTTGGTAAATCTAAAGGAAAAAGTCTTCAGAAAATCTTATAGTGTGTATGGCCCATAACAGGTTGGATACTGTTGTTGTTCTATTCCGCTATTGTATATAAAAAAAAAAAAAACATTTGCATGAAAAACTGAAAAATAATTTTTTTACCCTAAATACAGAAAAATAATTATTTTCCCCTCACATTGGTGCTTTTTGAAGAACAGATTAGAAAAAGCAATGTCTGTCTAAAGACTGTATGTCAAAGTTAAATATGAAGGAAAAAATGTTTTTTCTTTTTTAAATGCAGATTAAGCAGACACATATGCACTGAGCTTGCATGAAATGTGCAGCACCGCACGCCTAACAGACTGATAAAAAAAATGTTTTTCTCCTTTCTCCTCCTCACTTGGCTCAGGTCAGGGCATAAAGATCGTGCGCTGCACCCCCCACACAATACAATCAATGTAGATCGCTGTCTGATTAAAGCAGATTGTTCCTATCTATGCTTTCCCTTCAAGCAATCTCTCCAGCCTGGCCCTACAGTAAACTCCTATCTCTCCCTCCGGGCAAAAAGATTGTGCACTGCACCCCACACAATCAAATCAATGTAGATCGCTGTATGATAAAACAGATTGTTCCTCCTATGCTTTCCCTACAAGCAATCTCTCCAGCCTCACCCTATAGTAATCTCCTATCTCTCCCTCAGCAGCAGCAGTCAGGAACCTGTCCCTAGTATAGTCAGAGCAGAGTGACGCGCGGCGCTGTGTGACTCCAGCTTATATAGAGTCTGGGTCACATGCTTCACTGGCCAATCACAGCCATGCCATTAGTAGACATGGCTGTGATGGCTTCTAGGGCACACTAGTTAAATGCTTGCTGATTGGCTGCCTTGCACCTGTTGAAAGTGCGCCATTAAAACCGTGCCAAAACATCAAATAACATTACCGAACAACTGACAGTACCCAAACATACAGTGAAATGTTCTGCTTCGGGTCCGGGTACCGAATACTCAAAAGTCTGGTACGAACCCGAACAATACGCTCCACCCTATTTAACACTATAATAAAAAATTTGAGTAAAAGACTTGTGCAGAGTCTGCAGACAGAATGAACTGAACAACAACCAATAGCTATTATAAGAAGAATTTATGTTGCTATTGCAATATAATATTAGTAAAAGTGGAAAGATTACTACGTGTATAATTGGCAACAAAATGATTGTGGAGAGAAGCAACTTCATAATCAAGATAAAGAAGACTAAGCATGTGACAATGCGTTGCTACTGCAATATAATTTTAGTAAATGTAGCAAAATCACTATAACTGGCAACATAATGATTGTGGACAGAAGGCAACTTAGTAATAAAGATAAAGGATACTTCTGTAAAAAAAGAATACGCATACCTGAAAGTATATTAAAGTCAAATGTATATTTTACAAGCCTAACATACATAGTCACATAGTTTATTAGGCTAAAAAAAGACAAAGGTCAACCCTTGTGTATGTGTCTACTTTTTTACCTTTATTGGCATTCGGGAAAATCTAAGTACCCAACTTGTATCAAATTTAAGATGTCTCATACGTTTAGCTATACATTCTGCTATAAAACATATCCAATAATAAATGTTAAAAATCAAATTATTTCATCAGTTTAGGCCAACATGTATTCTGCTACATATTTATGGTTAAAAAAAAAAAAAAAATCCCAATAAGTGTATATTGATTGGTTTGTGCAAAAGTTATAGCGTCTACAAACTATGGGATAAATTTATGGAATTTGTATTTATTTATTCTTTAGTAGTAATGGCGGCGACTTATAGAGGGATTGCGACAATGCGGCAGACAAATTGGAAGCTAATGCCTCGTTTCCACTGAGCGGTACGGTTCGGTACGGTACACCTTGATCAGGCTTGCATTTCCACAGCCAACAGTACCTCAACAGTATTGCTCCACCCTTTTGGTACGGTACTAATGTGCTTAGTACCCCAACGAAAGGGTACCAAAAAAGTGGTACGATACAGTTCGGAATTAGGGTACCATTTACAACTTTTGACAATGGAAACGCCAAAAATTGCGTACTGTACCGAAATGTACCGTACCGCTTAGTGGAAACGAGGCATTAGTGACACTTTTTTGGGAACCAGTGACACCAATAGAGTGATCAGTGCTAAAAATATGCACTGTCACTGTACCAATGACACTGGCTGGGAAGGAGTTAACATCAGGGATGATCAAAGGGTTAAATGTGTGCCTAGCAATGTGGGGGAGGTGCTTGTACTCTGGGAAGGCAGAGATCCGTGTTCCTGCTTTGCAGAAACACAGGATCACTACCTTTCCTTATTGACAGAATGAAGATCTGCCCTATTTACATAAGCAGACTGCCAGTCTGCTTCTTTCCTGAATGATCGATGGGTCCTGGTGGACCCACTGATTGGCTGCCGCTGTGTCCAATCACAGCAGGAGCAGGTCGCCAGCAGCGTGCGCGTGCCCCAAACCCAGGGGTGTCAGATAACATACTAGGTACGTGATCTGCACAGAGCGGCTGCCCTACCGCAGTAAATGTACATGGGGCTGCCGCTAAGCTATTAAAAACAAATGTGCATCAGGCTAAAGCCAGACTAAAAACAATACACACACATTGCTTGATGGTAAAAATGACTGCTGACTCACTAACACCAATACTATTTAGCTGGAAATTACACTTAAGCCGATTGATCAAATATATATTTGTATAGTGTGGTCATTAGTCCTCATAAGTCAACGCATTTCTCTTTTTCTGCTTCCTCAGGACACATGAGAATTCTGCTGTGATCACTAAATATGCAAAGAAAATAAAAAATATATAGTATATAGATATAATGCAAAAAAAAAAAAAAAAAGAGAACACAAAATCAATCATATAAATTGTATCCCATATAAAGACAAAGCACCTTGTTCATGTGTGTGTAAGTAACATAAGCAGTGATCACTGAATATGCAAAGAAAACAAAAACAAAGAAGTATATAGATATAATGCAAAACTGTTTAAAACGTTATTACATTTAGCTGTCCCTGGACCCTGACAGCAACATACCACCCACCCTAAATTGGTTGGAATATACCTTTTCCAAGGTTAGTATCTATACAATCTTTCAATGTAATCTTTTGGCATTTTCAGTCATGTAATATGTGATATAATAACATATTTTATAGTATTTTTGATTTAGATGGTCACAAATTTATACTTCTTATGACGATTTTCATGTCTGGCAGTCATAAGGTACAAAAGACACGTATAGTATATAGATATAATGCAAAAAAACAGAACACAAAATCGATCATATAAATTGTACTACCAGAGAGCACCAAAGAGTCAAAGAGGAGGCAATATGGGTGGCAAAGGGGAAAAAAAACTTGTCCTGATAACATGACAGCATGTAGTAAGAATTTTCAAAAATAAAAAGGTCACATATAACAAAAGCCAAAAATGTGTACTTACCAAAGAAAAAAGATAAAGCTCGTGGGTCGAGAGAGGTTTCAAATGTCAATACCCTATGACTGCCAGACATGAAAATTGTCATAAGAATTATAAATGCGTGACCATATAAATAAAAATAACATAAAATATGATATTATATAACATATTACATGACTGAAAATGCCACAACATTCAAAATTACACTGAAAGATTGTATAGATGCTAACCTTGGAAAAGGTATATTCCAACCAATTTACAGTGGGTGGTATGTTGCTGTCAGAGTCCAGGGATAGCTAAATGTAATAAAGTTTAATAAAGTTTTGCATTATATCTATATACTACAGTTTATTTGTTTTTTGTTTTCTTTTTTTTTTTTCCCCAAAAAATTGTTTTCTTTGCATATTCAGTGATTGCTGCTGAATTCTCATGTGTCCTGAGGAAGCAGAACAAGAGAAACACATTGACTCATGAGGACTCAAGACCATACTATACAACTATATATTTGATCAAGCAGCTTAACCTGTTATGGACCTCCCCACGCTGATATAATGCAGCAGGGCGGCTCTCCTGCACAAATTCACGTACCTGTATGTGATTTTGTGCACTCGGAGTCTGGGCCGCCACGTGCACTGCCGGCGACCCGCTTCCACAGTGATTGGACAAAGCGGGAGCCAATCAGTGGGTCTGGCGGATGCGATTGTCTGCTGTGACCCACTGATCGTTCTCAGTAGAGGCAGAATGGTGGTCTGCCTACTTAAACAAGGCAGACCGCCATTCTGCCAAAGGGGAAGATGTGGATTTTATGTTCCTGCTAAGCAGAAACACAGATCTCTGTCTTCCTCTAGTTAAAGCACCTCCCCCACAGTTATAAAGAACCCCCTAGGAGCACTTATAACCCTTTGTTTGCCCCTGATGTTAACCCCCTTCCCTGCCAGTGGCATTAGTACAGTAACAGTGCATTTCTTTTAGCACTGATCACTGTATTAGTGTCACTGGCCCCCAAAAAGTATCACTTAGTGTCAGATTTGTCTGCCGCTATCCCGCTAAAAATTGCTGATTGCTGCCATTACTAGTAAAAAAATAAATAAGAATTCAATAAATATATTACATTCACCTCATGACAAAATGGCTGCTAGGCTTCCCAATATACCAATATGTATAAAACAATATGTATGGGCCTTATATGACTCCTTTTCAGCCCCCAATAGTTCTGACAATCCCATAGTTTGTAGACGCTATAACTTTTGCGCAAACCAATCAATATTCGCTAATTGAGATTATTTTTAACCAAAAATATGTAGCAGAATACATATTGGCCTAAATTGATGAAGAAATGTTTTATATTTTTTCATTGCATGTTTGTATGTATGTAAAAAATATATATATTTTTTTCAGAATTGTTGGTCTTTTTTTGTTTATAGCGCAACTAATAAAAACTGCAGAGGTGATCGAATACCACCAAAAGAAAGCTCTATTTGTGGGGAAAAAAGCACACTGATTTTATTTGGGTACAGCGTCACATGACCGCGCAATTGTCAGTTAAAATAACCCAGTGCTGTATCGCAAAAAATGGCGTGGTCATGAAGGCGGTAAACCTTTTAGGGCTGAAGTGCTTAAGTGTAATTTCCAGCAAAATAATAGTGATGTTAGTGAGTCAGTTGTCATTTTTACTTTCAAGCAATGTGTGCATTGTTTTTATTCTGGCTTTAGCCTGATGTACAATTGTTAATCTGGTTATAATAAAAGATCATATTTTATAAATTAGTTGTGTTCCCCATCAATGCCAATGCCAATTATTTTCTATAGGTACACATTTTATTATAGATGTGGCAGCTTGAGTGGTTTCATATGTTATCAGCACTCTATTACCACTTACTGTGGAAGAGAGGAACACATTTTCACAGCTCTAACAGTAAAGAACTCTTGTTGCAGTTGAAAGCGTAACTCCACTTTTGTTGAGAAAAAAACATTCCTCTCTGGGTGATCTCTGTACATTACAAGGGTTGTAACAAACTTTGTTGCAGATTCCTACCTTTTGTTATTCTGAAGAAATCACTATTTGTTCCTCTGTGCCTCTGTGCTGAGTGAGTCTAATGGGAGTGGTTTCATATCAGCTGTGGCAGCTGCAGGGCTCTAATGAGGAAATCTGCTGGGCCTGCATCCCTTTAGGCATTTTCCTATTGGGAGTATCTCACCAAAAATGACATTTTTGTTGCAGGGGATGTCAGAAATCTGACTTGTATCTTAGTGCAGATTTCTGGGAAAATTGGTGAGTCAATCACACAATCAGGAAATGATGTCTCTGGGGTGTGGTCAGTATACATTCTGTGTACAGGACACCTCCAGGCAGCCATATTGCATTGCATTTTCAGAAAATTACAGCAGCTGCAGATTGAAAAGGAAAGGTAATTTTTGATAACATTAATGACAATATGATTTGTGTCACAATTGTATATGCTATATTGTTTTTTCTTTATTTGCTGTTTTTTTTTTTCCAACGAAAGTGGAGTCACCTTTTGGGATTAAACCTTCTTTCATCCAATCATAAGTTGTGGCCATGTGCTATCTTCAAGGATTTGTGCATCACAGTACGGATAAACAACCAAATGAACAGATAGACATAAGGGAAGCTATTTTTATCGTTGCTCGATATAGGAGGGGTATGGCACTCCTCACTGTTCTGTGTGGACAGGGTGAATTGGTCAATAAGGAAATGTAGATTACCTTCTATTGGGGGGGCTATTAAGGGATCATTAAATATATGAACAATTTGGTAAGCCTTGCAGTTATTTATGGGGGAAGTTGCCCAAAAGTACATCATGGTATGAATAAAGAAATGATAAAACTAAGAAAAAAACTCATAAAATGGTAAACATGCAGAGAAACATGTTCTGGTATGCTGAGTATACATCGCATAATGCAAGAGGGCCAATAAAGCTGGTGACGGGATATATATTATATGACAGCTAGGGTGAGTAAAAATATAAAGACAGAACGTTTCTAAAGATCTTGTTCCTGCTGGCTGCTTGGATAAAGGAAGAATATTTTTTTTTTGCATCTCAGGAGCACAGTCTTTCTGTTGCTGGTAGAATTGATTTCTTTAGCAGAGACAAGCCGTGCAAGCATCTGAGAAGTGATCGTGGAGTGTGAAGTCTTATCTCACCTGTAGTGGCGTGTGAAATATTATTTATTCTTTTGGTTGTTTATCTGCACTACTGATCCCTGAAAATAATACATGGGCACAATTTAAGATTGTGCAAAAAAGAGATTTAATCCTAAACTCAAAGGGCACCCCAGGAATTGGTATTAGCTGAGAGTGATGATAAATTCCAAAAACTTTAAAGGGATTGTAAAGGCAGAAGGGTTTTTTTTTTTATCTTAACCACCTGCCGACCGCAGCAAGTACATTTACTGCGGCGGCCAGCCCCTCCTGGGCAAAGTGGCGTATCCTCCGGGCTTAAGTGGTTAATGCATTCTATGTATTAAGATTAAAAAAAAAACCTTCTGTGTACAGCATCCCCCCTCAGCCCCCCTAATACTTACCTGAGCCCCACTTCTATCAAGCAATGTTGCAGGAGTTTCTCAGCTGCCCGGGACTCTCTCTCCTCATTGGCTGAGACAGCAGCTCAGCGCGATTGGCTCCCACTGCTGTCAACAGAAGTCAGTCAGCCAATCAGGAGAGAGAGGGGCGGGGTCAGGTCACGGCTCCATGTCTGAATGGACACAGGGAGCTGTGACTCGGCTCGGGTGCCCCAATAGCAAGCTAGTTGCTCTGGGGGCACTCAACAGGAGGGAGGAGCCAGGAGAAGGAACGAGGGACCCAAGAAGGGGAGGATCTGGGCCACTCTGTGCAAAACCAACTGCACAGAGCAGGTAAGTATAACATGTTTGTGTGTGTATATATATATATATATATATATATATATATATATATATATATATATATATATATATATATATTTATATGTATTTATTTATTTATTTATTTATTTATTTATTTTTTAAAGAGACTTTACAATTTAAGATTTTTATCTCAGTCAGCATAATATACAAGGAGAATTTGGGAATTCTTAAATTCGATAGGATATGAATCCAAGGATTTATCTGAATGCCAATATGGGTAAAACACAAGTAGACACACATAAAGGTTAATGTTGACCTGTGTCCTTTTTCAGCCTCATAAACTTTCTAATTATGTAAGAATGTACAATATGTTAGACTTGTAAAATACACGTTAACATACAGTACTTTCAGGTATTTTTTTTCTGCTTAGTATCCTTTATTTTTTATTACTAAGTTGCCATCTGTTCACAATTATTATGTTGCCGTTCATAGTGATTTTGCTGCTTTTACAACACATTGTCACATGCTTAGCAATCCTTTATCTTGATTACAAGGTTGCCCTCTGTCCACAGTCATTATTTTGCCAATTATAGTAATTTTGCCACTTTTGCTAACATTACATTACATTGCGATCTCCCTCTAGTAGCCATTGATGGTTGTTCAGTTCTGCCTACACAAATCTGCAAGGGTCTTATGCAACATTTACTAATTAGTGAAAATTGGGTGGAGAGTAATTATCTATCAGCAAAGTACCAGCACAATCCCCTATAAATTGAATGCAAAGAAATAAACCCAGTTTAACAGGGAAAACCCTTTAGGTGAGGAAAGTGGGGATTTTAATGTGCCCAAAAACATCAGATGAAAAACAAATTATAAAAAAAAACATATAAATGTTATTAGAGACACAATAATAAAAACAGCACATGAAAATGAAACATCTAAAAGGTGTATTACATAATGCAACACATCCTACAGAGCAGTGGCGGCCTGTGCATAGGGGGCGCCAGGGCGCCGCCCCCCCCCCCCCCCTAAAAAAAAGAAAGAAAAAAAAGATTACAAAAAAGAATAATAAAGTTAAAAAAAAAAAAATCCCGGTCGGCGGTCTATGTTGTGGCTATGGGGGGGGGGGGGGGGGGGGGGGGGGGGTGGGGTTTACGACCCAGCAGAAGCGCCGATTGGCTGCCTTCTGGGGCGTAACCTGGGCGCAGGTCATAGCGCTAGGACACCCCCACTTTCGTGATATCCTGGCTGTGATTGGTCCAGTCTCCAGCCTGGACCAATCATCATCCAGGACATCCGATTGCTGACCCCGCTGACGTCGAAATGGCGGTGCGTGCGTCAGTCACTCACCGTCACCGCCCGATCTCCTTCCCACCGGACCGATCGGAAGACCGAGAAAGCCGTCATCAAAGAAGACAGAAGAGGACGAGAGGAGAGGAGCAGCACCGTGGACGTCTCGCAGGCAGTCCAGGAGAGCAGGTAAGTGATTGAAGCCGACCTGTGCCATGCCTGTACCATCACCTGTGCCATGCCTAAAACATCACCTGTGCCATGCCTGTACCATCACCTGTGCCATGCCTAAAACATCACCTGTGCCATGCCTATACCATCACCTGTGCCATGCCTATACCCTCACCTGTGCCATGCCTGTACCATGCCTTTACCATCACCCGTGCCATGCCTATACCATGCCTA